>NW_027175300.1:300000-511783 GCF_028021215.1 Eschrichtius robustus | reverse complement strand
GGTAGTTATTAAACCCATCCCACTCTCTAGATACCCCTTAGCACGTCAAGGAATATTATTTGGGGGTCCAGCCATGGAGAAGAGTTTAGACACTAGGAGAAGATAAGGAACACACCCATTATCAAGAAATCACATTAGTATTCTCTTTTTAACCTGTTCCTTAGAACACTAGCGCTTAGGAAATCTATTGGAGGCAGAAGCAGTCAAGGGTAGTTTAGGGTTAGGGTTAGGGTTAGGGTTAGGGTACGGCTTAGGGTACGGGTTCGGGTACGGGTTCGTGTACGGCATAGGGTATGGGTTAGGGTTAGGGTTAGGGTTAGTTTGAAGGTTAGGGCTCGGTTTAGGGTACGGGTTAGGATTAGGGTTCGTGTTAGGGTTAGGTTAGGGGTTAGGGTTAGGGTACGCGTTAGGGTTAGGGTAGTTACTAAACCTATCCCACTCTCTAGATACCCCTTAGCACGTCAAGGAATATTATTTGTGGGTCCAGCCACGGAGAAGAGTTTAGACACTAGGAGAAGATAAGGAACACACCCATTATCAAGAAATCACATTAGGATTTTCTTTTTAACCTGTTCCTTAAAACACTAGTGCTTAGGAAATCTATTGGAGGCAGAAGCAGTCAAGGGTAGCTTAGGGTTAGGGTTAGGGTTAGGGTTAGGGTACGGCTTAGGGTACGGGTTCGGGTACGGGTTCGGGTACGGGTTCGGGTACGGCGTAGGGTATGGGTTACTGTTAGGGTTAGGGTTAGTTTGAGGGTTAGGGCTCGGTTTAGGGTACGTGTTAGGGTTAGAGTAGGGGTTAGGGTTAGGGTACGCATTAGGGTTAGGGTAGTTATTAAACCTATCCCACTCTCTAGATACCCCTTAGCAAGTCAAGGAATATTATTTGGGGGTCCAGCCATGGAGAAGAGTTTAGACACTAGGAGAAGATAAGGAACACACCCATTATCAAGAAATCACATTAGGATTCTCTTTTTAACCTGTTCCTTAAAACACTAGTGCTTAGGAAATCTATTGGAGGCAGAAGCAGTCAAGGGTAGCTTAGGGTTAGGGTTAGGGTTAGGGTTAGGGTTAGGGTACGGCTTAGGGTACGGGTTCGGGTACGGGTTCGGGTACGGCATAGGGTATGGGTTAGGGTTAGGGTTAGGGTTAGTTTGAGGGTTAGGGCTCGGTTTAGGGTACGGGTTAGGATTAGGGTACGTGTTAGGGTTAGGGTAGGGGTTAGGGTTAGGGTACGCGTTAGGGTTAGGGTAGTTATTAAACCTATCCCACTCTCTAGATACCCCTTAGCACGTCAAGGAATATTATTTGGGGGTCCAGCCATGGAGAAGAGTTTAGACACTAGGATAAGATAAAGAACACACCCATTATAAAGAAATCACATTAGGATTCTCTTTTTAACCTGTTCCTTAAAACACTAGTGCTTAGGAAATCTATTGGAGGCAGAAGCAGTCAAGGGTAGCTTAGGGTTAGGGTTAGGGTTAGGGTTAGGGTTAGTGTTAGGGTACGGGTTCGGGTACGGGTTCGGGTACGGCGTAGGGTATGGGTTAGGGTTAGGGTTAGTTTGAGGGTTAGGGCTCGGTTTAGGGTACGGGTTAGGATTAGGGTACGTGTTAGGGTTAGGGTAGGGGTTAGGGTTAGGGTACGCATTAGGGTTAGGGTAGTTATTAAACCTATCCCACTCCCTATATACCCCTTAGCAAGTCAAGGAATATTATTTGGGTGTCCAGCCATGGAGAAGAGTTTAGACACTAGGAGAAGATAAGGAACACACCCATTATCAAGAAATCACATTAGGATTCTCTTTTTAACCTGTTCCTTAAAACACTAGTGCTTAGGAAATCTATTGGAGGCAGAAGCAGTCAAGGGTAGCTTAGGGTTAGGGTTAGGGTTAGGGTTAGGGTTAGGGTACGGCTTAGGGTACGGGTTCGGGTACGGGTTCATGTACGGCATAGGGTATGGGTTAGGGTTAGGGTTAGGGTTAGTTTGAAGGTTAGGGCTCGGTTTAGGGTACGGGTTAGGATTAGGGTTCGTGTTAGGGTTAGGGTAGGGGTTAGGGTTAGGGTACGCATTAGGGTTAGGGTAGTTATTAAACCTATCCCACTCTCTAGATACCCCTTAGCACGTCAAGGAATATTATTTGAGGGTCCAGCCATGGAGAAGAGTTTAGACACTAGGAGAAGATAAGGAACACACCCATTATCAAGAAATCACATTAGGATTCTCTTTTTAACCTGTTCCTTTAAACACTAGTGCTTAGGAAATCTATTGGAGGCAGAAGCAGTCAAGGGTAGCTTAGGGTTAGGGTTAGGGTTAGGGTTAGGGTTAGGGTACGGCTTAGGGTACGGGTTCGGGTACGGGTTCGGGTACGGCGTAGGGTATGGGTTAGGGTTAGGGTTAGTTTGAGGGTTAGGGCTCGGTTTAGGGTACGGGTTAGGATTAGGGTACGTGTTAGGGTTAGGGTAGGGGTTAGGGTTAGGATACGCGTTAGGGTTAGGGTAGTTATTAAACCTATCCCACTCTCTAGATACCCCTTAGCAAGTCAAGAAATATTATTTGGGGTTCCAGCCATGGAGAAGAGTTTAGACACTAGGAGAAGGTAAGGAACACACCCATTATCAAGAAATCACATTAGGATTCTCTTTTTAACCTGTTCCTTAAAACACTAGTGCTTAGGAAATCTATTGGAAACAGAAGCAGTCAAGGGTAGCTAAGGTTAGGGTTAGGGTTAGGGTTAGGATACGGCTTTGGGTACGGGTTCGGGTACGGGTTCGGGTACGGGTTCGGTTACGGGTTCGGGTACGGCGTAGGGTATGGGTTAGGGTTAGGGTTAGGGTTAGTTTGAGGGTTAGGGCTCGGTTTAGGGTACGTGTTAGAGTTAGGGTAGGGGTTAGGGTTAGGGTACGTGTTAGGGTTAGGGTAGTTATTAAACCTATCCCACTCCCTATATACCCCTTAGCAAGTCAAGGAATATTATTTGGGCGTCCAGCCATGGAGAAGAGTTTAGACACTAGGAGAAAATAAGGAACACACCCATTATCAAGAAATCACATTAGGATTCTCTTTTTAACCTGTTCCTTAAAACACTAGTGCTTAGGAAATCTATTGGAGGCAGAAGCAGTCAAGGGTAGCTTAGGGTTAGGGTTAGGGATAGTGTTAGGGTACGGCTTAGGGTACGGGTTCGGTTACGGGTTCGGGTACGGCGTAGGGTATGGGTTAGTGTTAGGGTTAGGGTTAGTTTGAGGGTTAGGGCTCGGTTTAGGGTACGGGTTAGGATTAGGTTACGTGTTAGGGTTAGGGTAGGGGTTAGGGTTAGGGTACGCGTTAGGGTTAGGGTAATTATTAAACCCATCCCACTCTCTAGATACCCCTTAGCACGTCAAGGAATATTATTTGGGGGTCCAGCCATGGAGAAGAGTTTAGACACTAGGAGAAGATAAGGAACACACCCATTATCAAAAAATCACATTAGGATTCTCTTTTTAACCTGTTCCTTAAAACACTAGTGCTTAGGAAATCTATTGGAGGCAGCAGCAGTCAAGGGTAGCTTAGGGTTAGGGTTAGGGTTAGGGTTAGGGTTAGGGTTATTGTTAGGGTAAGGCTTAGGGTACGGGTTCGGATACGGGTTCGGGTACGGCATAGGGTATGGGTTAGGGTTAGGGTTAGGGTTAGTTTGAGGGTTAGGGCTCGGTTTAGGGTACGGGTTAGGATTAGGGTACGTGTTAGTTTTAGGGTAGGGGTTAGGGTTAGGGTACGCGTTAGGGTTAGGGTAATTATTAAACCCATCCCACTCTCTAGATACCCCTTAGCACGTCAAGGAATATTATTTGGGGGTCCAGCCATGGAGAAGAGTTTAGATACTAGGAGAAGATAAGGAACACACCCATTATCCTGAAATCACATTAGGATTCTCTTTTTAACCTGTTCCTTAAAACACTAGTGCTTAGGAAATCTATTGGAGGCAGAAGCAGTCAAGGGTAGCTTACGGTTAGGGTTAGGTTTAGGGTTAGGGTTAGGGTACGGCTTAGGGTATGGCGTAGGGTATGGGTTAGGGTTAGGGTAAGGGTTAGTTTTAGGGTTAGGGCTAGGGTTAGGGTACGCCTTAGGGTACGGGTTCGGGTACGGGTTCGGGTACAACATAAGGTATGGGTTAGTGTTAGGGTTAGGGTTAGTTTTAGGGTTAGGGCTCGGTTTAGGGTACGGTTTAGGATTAGGGTACGTGTTAGGGTTAGGGTACGCGTTAGGGTTAGGGTAGTTATTAAACCTATTCCACTCTCTAGATACCCCTTAGCACGTCCAGGAATATTATTTGGGGGTCCAGACATGGAGAAGAGTTTAGACACTAGGAGAAGATAAGGAACACACCCATTATCAAGAAATCACATTAGGATTCTCTTTTTAACCTGTTCCTTAAAACACTAGTGCTTAGGAAATCTATTGGAGGCAGAAGCAGTCAAGGGTAGCTTAGGGTTAGGGTTAGGGATAGTGTTAGGGTACGGCTTAGGGTACGGGTTCGGTTACGGGTTCGGGTACGGCGTAGGGTATGGGTTAGGGTTAGGGTTAGGGTTAGTTTGAGGGTTAGGGCTCGGTTTAGGGTACGGGTTAGGATTAGGGTACGTGTTAGTGTTAGGGTAGGGGTTAGGGTTAGGGTACGCGTTAGGGTTAGGGTAATTATTAAACCCATCCCACTCTCTAGATACCCCTTAGCACGTCAAGGAATATTATTTGGTGGTCCAGCCATGGAGAAGAGTTTAGATACTAGGAGAAGATAAGGAACACACCCATTATCCTGAAATCACATTAGGATTCTGTTTTTAACCTGTTCCTTAAAACACTAGTGCTTAGGAAATCTATTGGAGGCAGAAGCAGTCAAGGGTAGCTTAGGGTTAGGGTTAGGCTTAGTGTTAGGATACGGCTTAGGGTACGGGTTCGGGTACGGGTTCGGGTATGGCGTAGGGTATGGGTTAGGGTTAGGGTTAGGGTTAGTTTGAGGGTTAGGGCTCGGTTTAGGGTACGGGTTAGGATTAGGGTACGTGTTAGGGTTAGGGTAGGGTTTAGGGTTAGGGTACGCGTTAGGGTTAGGGTAGTTATTAAACCCATCCCACTCTCTAGATACCCCTTAGCACGTCAAGGAATATTATTTGTGGGTCCAGCCATGGAGAAGAGTTTAGACACTAGGAGAAGATAAGGAACACACCCATTATCAAGAAATCACATTAGGATTCTCTTTTTAACCTGTTCCTTAAAACACTAGCGCTTAGGAAATCTATTGGAGGCAGAAGCAGTCAAGGGTAGCTTAGGGTTAGGGTGAGGGTTAGGGTTAGGGTACGGCTTAGGGTACGGGTTCGGGTACGGGTTCGTGTACGGCATAGGGTATGGGTTAGGGTTAGGGTTAGGGTTAGTTTGAAAGTTAGGGCTCGGTTTAGGGTACGGGTTAGGATTAGGGTTCGTGTTAGTGTTAGGTTAGGTGTTAGGGTTAGGGTACGCGTTAGGGTTAGGGTAGTTATTAAACCTATCCCACTCTCTAGATACTCCTTAGCACGTCAAGGAATATTATTTGTGGGTCCAGCCATGGAGAAGAGTTTAGACACTAGGAGAAGATAAGGAACACACCCATTATCAAGAAATCACATTAGGATTCTCTTTTTAACCTGTTCCTTAAAACACTAGTGCTTAGGAAATCTATTGGAGGCAGAAGCAGTCAAGGGTAGCTTAGGGTTAGGGTTAGGGTTAGGGTTAGGGTTAGGGTACGGCTTAGGGGACGGGTTCGGGTAGGGGTTCAGGTACGGCGTAGGGTATGGGTTAGGGTTAGGGTTAGTTTGAGGGTTAGGGCTCGGTTTAGGGTACGTGTTAGGGTTAGAGTAGGGGTTAGGGTTAGGGTACGCATTAGGGTTAGGGTAGTTATTAAACCTATCCCACTATCTAGATACCCCTTAGCAAGTCAAGGAATATTATTTGGGGGTCCAGCCATGGAGAAGAGTTTAGACACTAGGAGAAGATAAGGAACACACCCATTATCAAGAAATCACATTAGGATTCTCTTTTTAACCTGTTCCTTAAAACACTAGTGCTTAGGAAATCTATTGGAAACAGAAGCAGTCAAGGGTAGCTTAGGGTTAGTGTTAGGGTTAGTGTTAGGATACGGCTTAGGGTACGGGTTCGGGTACGGGTTCGGGTACGGCGTAGGGTATGGGTTAGGGTTAGGGTTAGGGTTAGTTTGAGGGTTAGGGCTCGGTTTAGGGTACGGGTTAGGATTAGGGTACGTGTTAGGGTTAGGGTAGGGGTTAGGGTTAGGGTACGCGTTAGGGTTAGGGTAGTTATTAAACCCATCCCACTCTCTAGATACCCCTTAGCACGTCAAGGAATATTATTTGGGGGTCCAGCCATGGAGAAGAGTTTAGACACTAGGAGAAGAGAAGGAACACAACCATTATCAAGAAATCACATTAGGATTCTCTTTTTAACCTGTTCCTTAAAACACTAGTGCTTAGGAAATCTATTGGAGGCAGAAGCAGTCAAGGGTAGCTTAGGGTTAGGGTTAGGGTTAGGGTTAGGGTTAGGGTACGGCTTAGGGTACGGGTTCGGTTACGGGTTCATGTACGGCATAGGGTATGGGTTAGGGTTAGGGTTAGGGTTAGTTTGAAGGTTAGGGCTCGGTTTAGGGTACGGGTGAGGATTAGGGTTCGTGTTAGGGTTAGGGTAGGGGTTATGGTTAGGGTACGCGTTAGGGTTAGGGTAGTTATTAAACCTATCCCACTCTCTAGATACCCCTTAGCACGTCAAGGAATATTATTTGGGGGTCCAGCCATGGAGAAGAGTTTAGACACTAGGAGAAGATAAGGAACACACCCATTATCAAGAAATCACATTAGGATTCTCTTTTTAACCTGTTCCTTAAAACACTAGTGCTTAGGAAATCTATTGGAGGCAGAAGCAGTCAAGGGTAGCTTAGGGTTAGGGTTAGGGTTAGGGTTAGGGTTAGGGTACGGCTTAGGGTACGGGTTCGGGTACGGGTTCGGGTACGGCATAGGGTATGGGTTAGGGTTAGGGTTAGGGTTAGTTTGAGGGTTAGGGCTCGGTTTAGGGTACGGGTTAGGATTAGGGTACGTGTTAGGGTTAGGGTAGGGTTTAGGGTTAGGGTACGCGTTAGGGTTAGGGTAGTTATTAAACCCATCCCACTCTCTAGATACCCCTTAGCACGTCAAGGAATATTATTTGGGGGTCCAGCCATGGAGAAGAGTTTAGACACTAGGAGAAGATAATGAACAAACCCATTATCAAGAAATCACATTAGTATTCTCTTTTTAACCTGTTCCTTAAAACACTAGCGCTTAGGAAATCTATTGGAGGCAGAAGCAGTCAAGGGTAGTTTAGGGTTAGGGTTAGGGTTAGGGTTAGGGTACGGCTTAGGGTACGGGTTCGGGTACGGGTTCGTGTACGGCATATGGTATGGGTTAGGGTTAGGGTTAGGGTTAGTTTGAAGGTTAGGGCTCGGTTTAGGGTACGGGTTAGGATTAGGGTTCGTGTTAGGGTTAGGTTAGTGGTTAGGGTTAGGGTACGCGTTAGGGTTAGGGTAGTTATTACACCTATCCCACTCTCTAGATACCCCTTAGCACGTCAAGGAATATTATTTGTGGGTCCAGCCACGGAGAAGAGTTTAGACACTAGGAGAAGATAAGGAACAC
This sequence comes from Eschrichtius robustus, assembly GCF_028021215.1. NCBI lineage: Eukaryota > Metazoa > Chordata > Mammalia > Artiodactyla > Eschrichtiidae > Eschrichtius > Eschrichtius robustus. The sequence continues at coordinate 504,099 of NW_027175300.1, read as the reverse complement.
ACCCATTATCAAGAAATCACATTAGGATTTTCTTTTTAACCTGTTCCTTAAAACACTAGTGCTTAGGAAATCTATTGGAGGCAGAAGCTGTCAAGGGTAGCTTAGGGTTAGGGTTAGGGTTAGGGTTAGGGTACGGCTTAGGGTACGGGTTCGGGTACGGGTTCGGGTACGGGTTCGGGTACGGCGTAGGGTATGGGTTAGTGTTAGGGTTAGGGTTAGTTTGAGGGTTAGGGCTCGGTTTAGGGTACGTGTTAGGGTTAGGGTAGGGGTTAGGGTTAGGGTATGCGTTAGGGTTAGGGTAGTTATTAAACCTATCCCACTCCCTATATACCCCTTAGCAAGTCAAGGAATATTATTTGGGGGTCCAGCCATGGAGAAGAGTTTAGACACTAGGAGAAGATAAGGAACACACCCATTATCAAGAAATCACATTAGGATTCTCTTTTTAACCTGTTCCTTAAAACACTAGTGCTTAGGAAATCTACTGGAGGCAGAAGCAGTCAAGGGTAGCATAGGGTTAGGGTTAGGGATAGTGTTAGGGTACGGCTTAGGGTACGGGTTCGGTTACGGGTTCGGGTACGGCGTAGGGTATGGGTTAGGGTTAGGGTTAGGGTTAGTTTGAGGGTTAGGGCTCGGTTTAGGGTACGGGTTAGGATTAGGGTACGTGTTAGTGTTAGGGTAGGGGTTAGGGTTAGGGTACGCGTTAGGGTTAGGGTAATTATTAAACCCATCCCACTCTCTAGATACCCCTTAGCACGTCAAGGAATATTATTTGGGGTTCCAGCCATGGAGAAGAGTTTAGATATTGGAGAAGATAAGGAACACACCCATTATCCTGAAATCACATTAGGATTCTCTTTTTAACCTGTTCCTTAAAACACTAGTGCTTAGGAAATCTATTGGAGGCAGAAGCAGTCAAGGGTAGCTTAGGGTTAGGGTTAGGGTTAGTGTTAGGATACGGCTTAGGGTACGGGTACGGGTACGGGTTCGGGTACGGCGTAGGGTATGGGTTAGGGTTAGGGTTAGGGTTAGTTTGAGGGTTAGGGCTCGGTTTAGGGTACGGGTTAGGATTAGGGTACGTGTTAGGGTTAGGGTATGGTTTAGGGTTAGGGTACGCATTAGGGTTAGGGTAGTTATTAAACCCATCCCACTCTCTAGATACCCCTTAGCACGTCAAGGAATGTTATTTGGGGGTCCAGCCATGGAGAAGAGTTTAGACACTAGGAGAAGATAAGGAACACACCCATTATCAAGAAATCACATTAGGATTCTCTTTTTAACGTGTTCCTTAAAACACTAGCGCTTAGGAAATCTATTGGAGGCAGAAGCAGTCAAGGGTAGCTTAGGGATAGGGTTAGCGTTAGTGTTAGGGTACGGCTTAGGGTACGGGTTCGGGTACGGGTTCGTGTACGGCATAGGGTATGGGTTAGGGTTAGGGTTAGGGTTAGTTTGAAGGTTAGGGCTCGGTTTAGGGTACGGGTTAGGATTAGGGTTCGTGTTAGGGTTAGGTTAGGGGTTAGGGTTAGGGTACGCGTTAGGGTTAGGGTAGTTATTAAACCTATCCCACTCTCTAGATACCCCTTAGCACGTCAAGGAATATTATTTGTTGGTCCAGCCATGGAGAAGAGTTTAGACACTAGGAGAAGATAAGGAACACACCCATTATCAAGAAATCACATTAGTATTCTCTTTTTAACCTGTTCCTTAAAACACTAGCGCTTAGGAAATCTATTGGAGGCAGAAGCAGTCAAGGGTAGCTTAGGGTTAGGGTTAGGGTTAGGGTTAGGGTTAGGGTATGGCTTAGTGTACGGGTTCGGGTAGGGGTTCTGGTACGGCATAGGGTATGGGTTAGGGTTAGGGTTAGTTTGAGGGTTAGGGCTCGGTTTAGGGTACGTGTTAGGGTTAGAGTAGGGGTTAGGGTTAGGGTACGCATTAGGGTTAGGGTAGTTATTAAACCTATCCCACTCTCTAGATACCCCTTAGCAAGTCAAGGAATATTATTTGGGGGTCCAGCCATGGAGAAGAGTTTAGACACTAGGAGAAGATAAGGAACACACCCATTATCAAGAAATCACATTAGGATTCTCTTTTTAACCTGTTCCTTAAAACACTAGTGCTTAGGAAATCTATTGGAGGCAGAAGCAGTCAAGGGTAGCTTAGGGTTAGGGTTAGGGTTAGGGTTAGGGTTAGGGTACGGCTTAGGGTACGGGTTCGGGTACGGGTTCGGGTACGGCATAGGGTATGGGTTAGGGTTAGGGTTAGGGTTAGTTTGAGGGTTAGGGCTCGGTTTAGGGTACGGGTTAGGATTAGGGTACGTGTTAGGGTTAGGGTAGGGGTTAGGGTTAGGGTACGCGTTAGGGTTAGGGTAGTTATTAAACCTATCCCACTCTCTAGATACCCCTTAGCACGTCAAGGAATATTATTTGGGGGTCCAGCCATGGAGAAGAGTTTAGACACTAGGATAAGATAAAGAACACACCCATTATCAAGAAATCACATTAGGATTCTCTTTTTAACCTGTTCCTTAAAACACTAGTGCTTAGGAAATCTATTGGAGGCAGAAGCAGTCAAGGGTAGCTTAGGGTTAGGGTTAGGGTTAGGATTAGGGTTAGTGTTAGGGTACGGGTTCGGGTACGGGTTCGGGTACGGCGTAGGGTATGGGTTAGGGTTAGGGTTAGTTTGAGGGTTAGGGCTCGGTTTAGGGTACGGGTTAGGATTAGGGTACGTGTTAGGGTTAGGGTAGGGGTTAGGGTTAGGGCACGCGTTAGGGTTAGGGTAGTTATTAAACCTATCCCACTATCTAGATACCCCTTAGCACGTCAAGGAATATTATTTGGGTGTCCAGCCATGGAGAAGAGTTTAGACACTAGGAGAAGATAAGGAACACACCCATTATCAAGAAATCACATTAGGATTCTCTTTTTAACCTGTTCCTTAAAACACTAGTGCTTAGGAAATCTATTGGAGGCAGAAGCAGTCAAGAGTAGCTTAGGGTTAGGGTTAGGGTTAGGGTTAGGGTTAGGGTACGGCTTAGGGTACGGGTTCGGGTACGGGTTCATGTACGGCATAGGGTATGGGTTAGGGTTAGGGTTAGGGTTAGTTTGAAGGTTAGGGCTCGGTTTAGGGTACGGGTTAGGATTAGGGTACGTGTTAGGGTTAGGGTAGGGGTTAGGGTTAGGGTACGCGTTAGGGTTAGGGTAGTTATTAAACCTATCCCACTCTCTAGATACCCCTTAGCACGTCAAGGAATATTATTTGGGGGTCCAGCCATGGAGAAGAGTTTAGACACTAGGAGAAGATAAGGAACACACCCATTATCAAGAAATCACATTAGGATTCTCTTTTTAACCTGTTCCTTTAAACACTAGTGCTTAGGAAATCTATTGGAGGCAGAAGCAGTCAAGGGTAGCTTAGGGTTAGGGTTAGGGTTAGGGTTAGGGTTAGGGTACGGCTTAGGGTACGGGTTCAGGTACGGGTTCGGGTACGGCGTAGGGTATGGGTTAGGGTTAGGGTTAGTTTGAGGGTTAGGGCTCGGTTTAGGGTACGGGTTAGGATTAGGGTACGTGTTAGGGTTAGGGTAGGGGTTAGGGTTAGGATACACGTTAGGGTTAGGGTAGTTATTAAACCTATCCCACTCTCTAGATACCCCTTAGCAAGTCAAGAAATATTATTTGGGGTTCCAGCCATGGAGAAGAGTTTAGACACTAGGAAAAGGTAAGGAACACACCCATTATCAAGAAATCACATTAGGATTCTCTTTTTAACCTGTTCCTTAAAACACTAGTGCTTAGGAAATCTATTGGAAACAGAAGCAGTCAAGGGTAGCTTAGGGTTAGGGTTAGGGTTAGTGTTAGGATACGGCTTTGGGTACGGGTTCGGGTACGGGTTCGGGTACGGTGTAGGGTATGGGTTAGGGTTAGGGTTAGGGTTAGTTTGAGGGTTAGGGCTCGGTTTAGGGTACGGGTTAGGATTAGGCTACGTGTTAGGGTTAGGGTAGGGGTTAGGGTTAGGGTACGCGTTAGGGTTAGGGTAGTTTTTAAACCCATCCCACTCTCTAGATACCCCTTAGCACGTCAAGGAATATTATTTGGGGGTCCAGCCATGGAGAAGAGTTTAGACACTAGGAGAAGATAAGGAACACACCCATTATCAAGAAATCACATTAGGATTCTCTTTTTAACCTGTTCCTTAAAACACTAGTGCTTAGGAAATCTATTGGAGGCAGAAGCAGTCAAGGGTAGCTTAGGGTTAGGGTTAGGGTTAGGGTACGGCTTAGGTTACGGGTTCGGGTACGGGTTCATGTACGGCATAGGGTATGGGTTAGGGTTAGGGTTAGGGTTAGTTTGAAGGTTAGGGCTCGGTTTAGGGTACGGGTTAGGATTAGGGTTCGTGTTAGGGTTAGGGTAGGGGTTAGGGTTAGGGTATGCGTTAGGGTTAGGGTAGTTATTAAACCTATCCCACTCTCTAGATACCCCTTAGCACGTCAAGGAATATTATTTGGGGGTCCAGCCATGGAGAAGAGTTTAGACACTAGGAGAAGAGAAGGAACACACCCATTATCAAGAAATCACATTAGGATTCTCTTTTTAACCTGTTCCTTAAAACACTAGTGCTTAGGAAATCTATTGGAGGCAGAAGCAGTCAAGGGTAGCTTAGGGTTAGGGTTAGGGTTAGGGTTAGGGTTAGGGTACGGCTTAGGGTACGGTTTCGGGTACGGGTTCGGGTACGGGTTCGGGTACGGCATAGGGTATGGGTTAGGGTTAGGGTTAGGGTTAGTTTGAGGGTTAGGGCTCGGTTTAGGGTACGTGTTAGAGTTAGGGTAGGGGTTAGTGTTAGGGTACGCGTTAGGGTTAGGGTAGATATTAAACCTATCCCACTCCCTATATACCCCTTAACAAGTCAAGGAATATTATTTGGGCGTCCAGCCATGGAGAAGAGTTTAGACACTAGGAGAAGATAAGGAACACACCCATTATCAAGAAATCACATTAGGATTCTCTTTTTAACCTGTTCCTTAAAACACTAGTGCTTAGGAAATCTATTGGAGGCAGAAGCAGTCAAGGGTAGCTTAGGGTTAGGTTTAGGGATAGTGTTAGGGTACGGCTTAGGGTACGGGTTCGGTTATGGGTTCGGGTACGGCGTAGGGTATGGGTTAGTGTTAGGGTTAGGGTTAGTTTGAGGGTTAGGGCTCGGTTTAGGGTACGGGTTAGGATTAGGTTACGTGTTAGTGTTAGGGTAGGGGTTAGGGTTAGGGTACGCGTTAGGGTTAGGGTAATTATTAAACCCATCCCACTCTCTAGATACCCCTTAGCACGTCAAGGAATATTATTTGGGGGTCCAGCCATGGAGAAGAGTTTAGACACTAGGAGAAGATAAGGAACACACCCATTATCAAGAAATCACATTAGGATTCTCTTTTTAACCTGTTCCTTAAAACACTAGTGCTTAGGAAATCTATTGGAGGCAGCAGCAGTCAAGTGTAGCTTAGGGTTAGGGTTAGGGTTAGGGTTAGGGTTAGGGTTATTGTTAGGGTAAGGCTTAGGGTACGGGTTCGGATACGGGTTCGGGTAGGGCATAGGGTATGGGTTAGGGTTAGGGTTAGGGTTAGTTTGAGGGTTAGGGCTCGGTTTAGGGTACGGGTTAGGATTAGGGTACGTGTTAGTGTTAGGGTAGGGTTTAGGGTTAGGGTACGCGTTAGGGTTAGGGTAGTTATTAAACCCATCCCACTCTCTAGAAACCCCTTAGCACGTCAAAGAATATTATTTGGGGGTCCAGCCATGGAGAAGAGTTTAGACACTAGGAGAAGATAAGGAACACACCCATTATCAAGAAATCACATTAGTATTCTCTTTTTAACCTGTTCCTTAAAATACTAGCGCTTAGGAAATCTATTGGAGGCAGAAGCAGTCAAGGGTAGCTTAGGGTTAGGGTTAGGGTTAGGGTTAGGGTACGGCTTAGGGTACGGGTTCGGGTACGGGTTCGGGTACGGTTTCGGGTACGGCGTAGGGTATGGGTTAGGGTTAGGGTTAGGGTTAGTTTGAGTGTTAGGGCTCGGTTTAGGGTACGTGTTAGGGTTAGGGTAGGTGTTAGGGTTAGGGTACGCGTTAGGGTTAGGGTAGTTATTAAACCTATCCCACTCCCTATATACCCCTTAGCAAGTCAAGGAATATTATTTGGGGGTCCAGCCATGGAGAAGAGTTTAGACACTAGGAGAAGATAAGGAACACACCCATTATCAAGAAATCACATTAGGATTCTCTTTTTAACCTGTTCCTTAAAACACTAGTGCTTAGGAAGTCTAATGGAGGCAGAAGCAGTCAAGGGTAGCTTAGGGTTAGGGTTAGGGATAGTGTTAGGGTACGGCTTAGGGTACGGGTTCGGTTACGGGTTCGGGTACGGCGTAGGGTATGGGTTAGGGTTAGGGTTAGGGTTAGTTTGAGGGTTAGGGCTCGGTTTAGGGTACGGGTTAGGATTAGGGTACGTGTTAGTTTTAGGGTAGGGGTTAGGGTTAGGGTACGCGTTAGGGTTAGGGTAATTATTAAACCCATCCCACTCTCTAGATACCCCTTAGCACGTCAAGGAATATTATTTGGGGGTCCAGCCATGGAGAAGAGTTTAGATACTAGGAGAAGATAAGGAACACACCCATTATCCTGAAATCACATTAGGATTCTCTTTTTAACCTGTTCCTTAAAACACTAGTGCTTAGGAAATCTACTGGAGGCAGAAGCAGTCAAGGGTAGCTTACGGTTAGGGTTAGGGTTAGGGTTAGGGTTAGGGTACGGCTTAGGGTACGGGTTCGGGTACGGGTTCATGTACGGCATAGGGTATGGGTTAGGGTTAGGGTTAGGGTTAGTTTGAAGGTTAGGGCTCGGTTTAGGGTACGGGTTAGGATTAGGGTTCGTGTTAGGGTTAGGGTAGGGGTTAGGGTTAGGGTACGCATTAGGGTTAGGGTAGTTATTAAACCTATCCCACTCTCTAGATACCCCTTAGCACGTCAAGGAATATTATTTGGGGGTCCAGCCATGGAGAAGAGTTTAGACACTAGGAGAAGATAAGGAACACACCCATTATCAAGAAATCACATTAGGATTCTCTTTTTAACCTGTTCCTTTAAACACTAGTGCTTAGGAAATCTATTGGAGGCAGAAGCAGTCAAGGGTAGCTTAGGGTTAGGGTTAGGGTTAGGGTTAGGGTTAGGGTACGGCTTAGGGTACGGGTTCAGGTACGGGTTCGGGTACGGCGTAGGGTATGGGTTAGGGTTAGGGTTAGTTTGAGGGTTAGGGCTCGGTTTAGGGTACGGGTTAGGATTAGGGTACGTGTTAGGGTTAGGGTAGGGGTTAGGGTTAGGATACACGTTAGGGTTAGGGTAGTTATTAAACCTATCCCACTCTCTAGATACCCCTTAGCAAGTCAAGAAATATTATTTGGGGTTCCAGCCATGGAGAAGAGTTTAGACACTAGGAAAAGGTAAGGAACACACCCATTATCAAGAAATCACATTAGGATTCTCTTTTTAACCTGTTCCTTAAAACACTAGTGCTTAGGAAATCTATTGGAAACAGAAGCAGTCAAGGGTAGCTTAGGGTTAGGGTTAGGGTTAGTGTTAGGATACGGCTTTGGGTTCGGGTTCGGGTACGGGTTCGGGTACGGTGTAGGGTATGGGTTAGGGTTAGGGTTAGGGTTAGTTTGAGGGTTAGGGCTCGGTTTAGGGTACGGGTTAGGATTAGGCTACGTGTTAGGGTTAGGGTAGGGGTTAGGGTTAGGGTACGCGTTAGGGTTAGGGTAGTTTTTAAACCCATCCCACTCTCTAGATACCCCTTAGCACGTCAAGGAATATTATTTGGGGGTCCAGCCATGGAGAAGAGTTTAGACACTAGGAGAAGATAAGGAACACACCCATTATCAAGAAATCACATTAGGATTCTCTTTTTAACCTGTTCCTTAAAACACTAGTGCTTAGGAAATCTATTGGAGGCAGAAGCAGTCAAGGGTAGCTTAGGGTTAGGGTTAGGGTTAGGGTACGGCTTAGGTTACGGGTTCGGGTACGGGTTCATGTACGGCATAGGGTATGGGTTAGGGTTAGGGTTAGGGTTAGTTTGAAGGTTAGGGCTCGGTTTAGGGTACGGGTTAGGATTAGGGTACGTGTTAGGGTTAGGGTAGGGGTTAGGGTTAGGGTACGCGTTAGGGTTAGGGTAGTTATTAAACCTATCCCACTCTCTAGATACCCCTTAGCACGTCAAGGAATATTATTTGGGGGTCCAGCCATGGAGAAGAGTTTAGACACTAGGAGAAGAGAAGGAACACACCCATTATCAAGAAATCACATTAGGATTCTCTTTTTAACCTGTTCCTTAAAACACTAGTGCTTAGGAAATCTATTGGAGGCAGAAGCAGTCAAGGGTAGCTTAGGGTTAGGGTTAGGGTTAGGGTTAGGGTTAGGGTACGGCTTAGGGTACGGGTTCGGGTACGGGTTCGGGTACGGGTTCGGGTACGGCGTAGGGTATGGGTTAGGGTTAGGGTTAGGGTTAGTTTGAGGGTTAGGGCTCGGTTTAGGGTACGTGTTAGAGTTAGGGTAGGGGTTAGTGTTAGGGTACGCGTTAGGGTTAGGGTAGTTATTAAACCTATCCCACTCCCTATATACCCCTTAACAAGTCAAGGAATATTATTTGGGCGTCCAGCCATGGAGAAGAGTTTAGACACTAGGAGAAGATAAGGAACACACCCATTATCAAGAAATCACATTAGGATTCTCTTTTTAACCTGTTCCTTAAAACACTAGTGCTTAGGAAATCTATTGGAGGCAGAAGCAGTCAAGGGTAGCTTAGGGTTAGGTTTAGGGATAGTGTTAGGGTACGGCTTAGGGTACGGGTTCGGTTATGGGTTCGGGTACGGCGTAGGGTATGGGTTAGTGTTAGGGTTAGGGTTAGTTTGAGGGTTAGGGCTCGGTTTAGGGTACGGGTTAGGATTAGGTTACGTGTTAGTGTTAGGGTAGGGGTTAGGGTTAGGGTACGCGTTAGGGTTAGGGTAATTATTAAACCCATCCCACTCTCTAGATACCCCTTAGCACGTCAAGGAATATTATTTGGGGGTCCAGCCATGGAGAAGAGTTTAGACACTAGGAGAAGATAAGGAACACACCCATTATCAAAAAATCACATTAGGATTCTCTTTTTAACCTGTTCCTTAAAACACTAGTGCTTAGGAAATCTATTGGAGGCAGCAGCAGTCAAGGGTAGCTTAGGGTTAGGGTTAGGGTTAGGGTTAGGGTTAGGGTTATTGTTAGGGTAAGGCTTAGGGTACGGGTTCGGATACGGGTTCGGGTACGGCATAGGGTATGGGTTAGGGTTAGGGTTAGGGTTAGTTTGAGGGTTAGGGCTCGGTTTAGGGTACGGGTTAGGATTAGGGTACGTGTTAGTGTTAGGGTAGGGTTTAGGGTTAGGGTACGCGTTAGGGTTAGGGTAGTTATTAAACCCATCCCACTCTCTAGAAACCCCTTAGCACGTCAAGGAATATTATTTGGGGGTCCAGCCATGGAGAAGAGTTTAGACACTAGGAGAAGATAAGGAACACACCCATTATCAAGAAATCACATTAGGATTCTCTTTTTAACCTGTTCCTTAAAATACTAGCGCTTAGGAAATCTATTGGAGGCAGAAGCAGTCAAGGGTAGCTTAGGGTTAGGGTTAGGGTTAGGGTTAGGGTACGGCTTAGGGTACGGGTTCGGGTACGGGTTCGGGTACGGTTTCGGGTACGGCGTAGGGTATGGGTTAGGGTTAGGGTTAGGGTTAGTTTGAGTGTTAGGGCTCGGTTTAGGGTACGTGTTAGGGTTAGGGTAGGTGTTGGGGTTAGGGTACGCGTTAGGGTTAGGGTAGTTATTAAACCTATCCCACTCCCTATATACCCCTTAGCAAGTCAAGGAATATTATTTGGGGGTCCAGCCATGGAGAAGAGTTTAGACACTAGGAGAAGATAAGGAACACACCCATTATCAAGAAATCACATTAGGATTCTCTTTTTAACCTGTTCCTTAAAACACTAGTGCTTAGGAAATCTAATGGAGGCAGAAGCAGTCAAGGGTAGCTTAGGGTTAGGGTTAGGGATAGTGTTAGGGTACGGCTTAGGGTACGGGTTCGGTTACGGGTTCGGGTACGGCGTAGGGTATGGGTTAGGGTTAGGGTTAGGGTTAGTTTGAGGGTTAGGGCTCGGTTTAGGGTACGGGTTAGGATTAGGGTACGTGTTAGTTTTAGGGTAGGGGTTAGGGTTAGGGTACGCGTTAGGGTTAGGGTAATTATTAAACCCATCCCACTCTCTAGATACCCCTTAGCACGTCAAGGAATATTATTTGGGGGTCCAGCCATGGAGAAGAGTTTAGATACTAGGAGAAGATAAGGAACACACCCATTATCCTGAAATCACATTAGGATTCTCTTTTTAACCTGTTCCTTAAAACACTAGTGCTTAGGAAATCTACTGGAGCCAGAAGCAGTCAAGGGTAGCTTACGGTTAGGGTTAGGGTTAGGGTTAGGGTTAGGGTACGGCTTAGGGTATGGCGTAGGGTATGGGTTAGGGTTAGGGTAAGGGTTAGTTTTAGGGTTAGGGCTAGGGTCAGGGTTAGGGTTAGGGTTAGGGTACGCCTTAGGGTACGGGTTCGGGTACGGGTTCGGGTACAACATAAGGTATGGGTTAGTGTTAGGGTTAGGGTTAGTTTTAGGGTTAGGGCTCGGTTTAGGGTACGGTTTAGGATTAGGGTACGTGTTAGGGTTAGGGTACGCGTTAGGGTTAGGGTAGTTATTAAACCTATTCCACTCTCTAGATACCCCTTAGCACGTCCAGGAATATTATTTGGGGGTCCAGACATGGAGAAGAGTTTAGACACTAGGAGAAGATAAGGAACACACCCATTATCAAGAAGTCTCATTAGGATTCTCTTTTTAACCTGTTCCTTAAAACACTAGTGCTTAGGAAATCTATTGGAGGCAGAAGCAGTCAAGGGTAGCTTAGGGTTAGGGTTAGGGATAGTGTTAGGGTACGGCTTAGGGTACGGGTTCGGTTACAGGTTCGGGTACGGCGTAGGGTATGGGTTAGGATTAGGGTTAGGGTTAGTTTGAGGGTTAGGGCTCAGTTTAGGGTACGGGTTAGGATTAGGGTACGTGTTAGGGTTAGGGTAGGGGTTAGGGTTAGGGTACGCGTTAGGGTTAGGGTAGTTATTAAACCCATCCCACTCTCTAGATACCCCTTAGCACGTCAAGGAATATTATTTGGGGGTCCAGCCATGGAGAAGAGTTTAGACACTAGGAGAAGATAAGGAACACACCCATTATCAAGAAATCACATTAGGATTCTCTTTTTAAGATGTTCCTTAAAACACTAGTGCTTAGGAAATCTATTGGAGGCAGAAGCAGTCAAGGGTAGCTTAGGTTTAGGGTTAGGGTTAGGGTTAGGGTTATTGTTATGGTAAGGTTTAGGGTACGGGTTCGGGTACGGGTTCGGGTACGACATAGGGTATGGGTTAGGGTTAGTTTGAGGGTTAGGGCTCGGTTTAGGGTACGGGTTAGGATTAGGCTACGTGTTAGGGTTAGGGTAGGGGTTAGGGTTAGGGTACGCGTTAGGGTTAGGGTAGTTATTAAACCTATCCCACTCCCTATATACCCCTTAGCAAGTCAAGGAATATTATTTGGGGGTCCAGCCATGGAGAAGAGTTTAGACACTAGGAGAAGATAAGGAACACACCCATTATCAAGAAATCACATTAGGATTCTCTTTTTAACCTGTTCCTTAAAACACTAGTGCTTAGGAAATCTATTGGAGGCAGAAGCAGTCAAGGGTAGCTTAGGGTTAGGGTTAGGGATAGTGTTAGGGTACGGCTTAGGGTACGGGTTCGGTTACGGGTTCGGGTACGGCGTAGGGTATGGGTTAGGGTTAGGGTTAGGGTTAGTTTGAGGGTTAGGGCTCGGTTTAGGGTACGGGTTAGGATTAGGGTACGTGTTAGGGTTAGGGTAGGGGTTAGGGTTAGGGTACTCGTTAGGGTTAGGGTAATTATTAAACCCATCCCACTCTCTAGATACCCCTTAGCACGTCAAGGAATATTATTTGGTGGTCCAGCCATGGAGAAGAGTTTAGATACTAGGAGAAGATAAGGAACACACCCATTATCCTGAAATCACATTAGGATTCTCTTTTTAACCTGTTCCTTAAAACACTAGTGCTTAGGAAATCTATTGGAGGCAGAAGCAGTCAAGGGTAGCTTAGGGTTAGGGTTAGGGTTAGTGTTAGGATACGGCTTAGGGTACGGGTTCGGGTACGGGTTCGGGTACGGCGTAGGGTATGGGTTAGGGATAGGGTTAGGGTTAGTTTGAGGGTTAGGGCTCGGTTTAGGGTAAGGGTTAGGATTAGGGTACGTGTTAGGGTTAGGGTAGGGTTTAGGGTTAGGGTACGCGTTAGGGTTAGGGTAGTTATTAAACCCATCCCACTCTCTAGATACCCCTTAGCACGTCAAGGAATATTATTTGGAGGTCCAGCCATGGAGAAGAGTTTAGACACTAGGAGAAGATAAGGAACACACCCATTATCAAGAAATCACATTAGTATTCTCTTTTTAACCTGTTCCTTTAAACACTAGTGCTTAGGAAATCTATTGGGGGCAGAAGCAGTCAAGGGTAGCTTAGGGTTAGGGTTAGGGTTAGGGTTAGGGTTAGGGTACGGCTTAGGGTACGGGTTCGGGTACGGGTTCGGGTACGGGTTCGGGTACGGCGTAGGGTATGGGTTAGGGTAGGGTTAGGGTTAGTTTGAGGGTTAGGGCTCGGTTTAGGCTACGTGTTAGGGTTAGGGAAGGGGTTAGGGTTAGGGTACGCGTTAGGGTTAGGGTAGTTATTAAACCTATCCCACCCCTATATACCCCTTAGCAAGTCAAGGAATATTATTTGGGGGTCCAGCCATGGAGAAGAGTTTAGACACTAGGAGAAGATAAGGAACACACCCATTATCAAGAAATCACATTAGGATTCTCTTTTTAACCTGTTCCTTAAAACACTAGTGCTTAGGAAATCTATTGGAGGCAGAAGCAGTCAAGGGTAGCTTAGGGTTAGGGTTAGGGATAGTGTTAGGGTACGGCTTAGGGTACGGGTTCGGTTACGGGTTCGGGTACGGCGTAGGGTATGGGTTAGGGTTAGGGTTAGGGTTAGTTTGAGGGTTAGGGCTCGGTTTAGGGTACGGGTTAGGATTAGGGTACGTGTTAGGGTTAGGGTAGGGGTTAGGGTTAGGGTACTCGTTAGGGTTAGGGTAATTATTAAACCCATCCCACTCTCTAGATACCCCTTAGCACGTCAAGGAATATTATTTGGTGGTCCAGCCATGGAGAAGAGTTTAGATACTAGGAGAAGATAAGGAACACACCCATTATCCTGAAATCACATTAGGATTCTCTTTTTAACCTGTTCCTTAAAACACTAGTGCTTAGGAAATCTATTGGAGGCAGAAGCAGTCAAGGGTAGCTTAGGGTTAGGGTTAGGGTTAGTGTTAGGATACGGCTTAGGGTACGGGTTCGGGTACGGGTTCGGGTACGGCGTAGGGTATGGGTTAGGGATAGGGTTAGGGTTAGTTTGAGGGTTAGGGCTCGGTTTAGGGTAAGGGTTAGGTTTAGGGTACGTGTCAGGGTTAGGGTAGGGTTTAGGGTTAGGGTACGCGTTAGGGTTAGGGTAGTTATTAAACCCATCCCACTCTCTAGATACCCCTTAGCACGTCAAGGAATATTATTTGGGGGTCCAGCCATGGAGAAGAGTTTAGACACTAGGAGAAGATAAGGAACACACCCATTATCAAGAAGTCACATTAGGATTCTCTTTTTAACCTGTTCCTTAAAACACTAGTGCTTAGGAAATCTATTGGAGGCAGAAGCAGTCAAGGTTAGCTTAGGGTTAGGGTTAGGGTTAGGGTACGGCTTAGGGTACGGGTTCGGGTACGGGTTCGGGTACGGCATAGGGTATGGGTTAGGGTTAGGGATAGGGTTAGTTTGAGGGTTAGGGCTCGGTTTAGGGTACGGGTTAGGATTAGGGTACGTGTTAGGGTTAGGGTAGGGGTTAGGGTTAGGGTACGCGTTAGGTTTAGGGTAGTTATTAAACCTATCCCACTCTCTAGATACCCCTTAGCACGTCCAGGAATATTATTTTGGGGTCCAGCCATGGAGAAGAGTTTAGACACTAGGATAAGATAAGGAACACACCCATTATCAAGAAATCACATTAGGATTCTCTTTTTAACATGTTCCTTAAAACACTAGTGCTTAGGAAATCTATTGGAGGCAGAAGCAGTCAAGGGTAGCTTAGGGTTAGGGTTAGGGTTAGGGTTAGGGTTAGTGTTAGGGTACGGGTTCGGGTACGGGTTCGGGTACGGCGTAGGGTATGGGTTAGTTTTAGGGTTAGTTTGAGGGTTAGGGCTCGGTTTAGGGTACGGGTTAGGATTAGGGTACGTGTTAGGGTTAGGGTAGGGGTTAGGGTTAGGGTACGCGTTAGGGTTAGGGTAGTTATTAAACCTATCCCACTCTCTAGATACCCCTTAGCAAGTCAAGAAATATTATTTGGGGGTCCAGCCATGGAGAAGAGTTTAGACACTAGGAGAAGGTAAGGAACACACCCATTATCAAGAAATCACATTAGGATTCTCTTTTTAACCTGTTCCTTAAAACACTAGTGCTTAGGAAATCTATTGGAAACAGAAGCAGTCAAGGGTAGCTTAGGGTTAGGGTTAGGGTTAGTGTTATGATACGGCTTAGGGTACGGGTTCGGGTACGGGTTCGGGTACGGCATAGGGTATGGGTTAGTGTTAGGGTTAGGGTTAGTTTGAGGGTTAGGGCTCGGTTTAGGGTACGGGTTAGGATTAGGGTACGTGTTAGGGTTAGGGTAGGGGTTAGGGTTAGGGTACGCGTTAGGGTTAGGGTAGTTATTAAACCTATCCCACTCTCTAGATACCCCTTAGCACGTCAAGGAATATTATTTGGGGGTCCAGCCATGGAGAAGAGTTTAGACACTAGGAGAAGATAAGGAACACACCCTTTATCAAGAAATCACATTAGGATTCTCTTTTTAACCTGTTCCTTAAAACACTAGTGCTTAGGAAATCTATTGGAGGCAGAAGCAGTCAAGGGTAGCTTACGGTTAGGGTTAGGGTTAGGGTTAGGGTTAGGGTACGGCTTAGGGTATGGCGTAGGGTATGGGTTAGGGTTAGGGTAAGGGTTAGTTTTAGGGTTAGGGCTAGGGTCAGGGTTAGGGTTAGGGTTAGGGTACGCCTTAGGGTACGGGTTCGGGTACGGGTTCGGGTACAACATAAGGTATGGGTTAGTGTTAGGGTTAGGGTTAGTTTTAGGGTTAGGGCTCGGTTTAGGGTACGGTTTAGGATTAGGGTACGTGTTAGGGTTAGGGTACGCGTTAGGGTTAGGGTAGTTATTAAACGTATTCCACTCTCTAGATACCCCTTAGCACGTCCAGGAATATTATTTGGGGGTCCAGACATGGAGAAGAGTTTAGACACTAGGAGAAGATAAGGAACACACCCATTATCAAGAAGTCACATTAGGATTCTCTTTTTAACCTGTTCCTTAAAACACTAGTGCTTAGGAAATCTATTGGAGGCAGAAGCAGTCAAGGGTAGCTTAGGGTTAGGGTTAGGGATAGTGTTAGGGTACGGCTTAGGGTACGGGTTCGGTTACGGGTTCGGGTACGGCGTAGGGTATGGGTTAGGGTTAGGGTTAGGGTTAGTTTGAGGGTTAGGGCTCAGTTTAGGGTACGGGTTAGGATTAGGGTACGTGTTAGGGTTAGGGTAGGGGTTAGGGTTAGGGTACGCGTTAGGGTTAGGGTAATTATTAAACCCATCCCACTCTCTAGATACCCCTTAGCACGTCAAGGAATATTATTTGGGGGTCCAGCCATGGAGAAGAGTTTAGATACTAGGAGAAGATAAGGAACACACCCATTATCCTGAAATCACATTAGGATTCTCTTTTTAACCTGTTCCTTAAAACTCTAGTGCTTAGGAAATCTATTGGAGGCAGAAGCAGTCAAGGGTAGCTTACGGTTAGGGTTAGGGTTAGGGTACGGCTTAGGGTATGGCGTAGGGTATGGGTTAGGGTTAGGGTAAGGGTTAGTTTTAGGGTTAGGGCTAGGGTCAGGGTTAGGGTTAGGGTTAGGGTACGCCTTAGGGTACGGTTTCGGGTACGGGTTCGGGTACAACATACGGTATGGGTTAGTGTTAGGGTTAGGGTTAGTTTTAGGGTTAGGGCTCGGTTTAGGGTACGGTTTAGGATTAGGGTACGTGTTAGGGTTAGGGTACGCGTTAGGGTTAGGGTAGTTATTAAACCTATTCCACTCTCTAGATACCCCTTAGCACGTCCAGGAATATTATTTGGGGGTCCAGCCATGGAGAAGAGTTTAGACACTAGGAGAAGATAAGGAACACACCCATTATCAAGAAGTCACATTAGGATTCTCTTTTTAACCTGTTCCTTAAAACACTAGTGCTTAGGAAATCTATTGGAGGGAGAAGCAGTCAAGGGTAGCTTAGGGTTAGGGTTAGGGATAGTGTTAGGGTACGGCTTAGGGTACGGGTTCGGTTACGGGTTCGGGTACGGCGTAGGGTATGGGTTAGGATTAAGGTTAGGGTTAGTTTGAGGGTTAGGGCTCAGTTTAGGTTACGGGTTAGGATTAGGGTACGTGTTAGGGTTAGGGTAGGGGTTAGGGTTAGGGTACGCGTTAGGGTTAGGGTAGTTATTAAACCCATCCCACTCTCTAGATACCCCTTAGCACGTCAAGGAATATTATTTGGGGGTCCAGCCATGGAAAAGAGTTTAGACACTAGGAGAAGATAAGGAACACACCCATTATCAAGAAATCACATTAGGATTCTCTTTTTAACCTGTTCCTTAAAACACTAGTGCTTAGGAAATCTATTGGAGGCAGAAGCAGTCAAGGGTAGCTTAGGTTTAGGGTTAGGGTTAGGGTTAGGGTTATTGTTATGGTAAGGTTTAGGGTACGGGTTCGGGTACGGGTTCGGGTACGACATAGGGTATGGGTTAGGGTTAGGGTTAGGGTTAGTTTGAGGGTTAGGGCTCGGTTTAGGGTACGGGTTAGGATTAGGGTACGTGTTAGTGTTAGGGTAGGGTTTAGGGTTAGGGTACGCGTTAGGGTTAGGGTAGTTATTAAACCTATCCCACTATCTAGATACCCCTTAGCACGTCAAGGAATATTATTTGGGTGTCCAGCCATGGAGAAGAGTTTAGACACTAGGAGAAGATAAGGAACACACCCATTATCAAGAAATCACATTAGGATTCTCTTTTTAACCTGTTCCTTAAAACACTAGTGCTTAGGAAATCTATTGGAGGCAGAAGCAGTCAAGGGTAGCTTAGGGTTAGGGTTAGGGTTAGGGTTAGGGTTAGGGTACGGCTTAGGGTACGGGTTCGGGTACGGGTTCGGGTACGGCATAGGGTATGGGTTAGGGTTAGGGTTAGTTTGACGGTTAGGGCTCGGTTTAGGGTACGGGTTAGGATTAGGGTACGTGTTAGGGTTAGGGCAGGGGTTAGGGTTAGGGTACGCGTTAGGGTTAGGGTAGTTATTAAACCTATCCCACTCTCTAGATACCCCTTAGCAAGTCAAGAAATATTATTTGGGGTTCCAGCCATTGAGAAGAGTTTAGACACTAGGAGAAGGTAAGGAACACACCCATTATCAAGAAATCACATTAGGATTCTCTTTTTAACCTGTTCCTTAAAACACTAGTGCTTAGGAAATCTATTGGAGGCAGAAGCAGTCAAGGGTAGCTTAGGGTTAGGGTTAGGGTTAGGGGTAGGGTTAGGGTACGGCTTAGGGTACGGGTTCGGGTAGGGGTTCAGGTACGGCGTAGGGTATGGGTTAGGGTTAGCGTTAGTTTGAGGGTTAGGGCTCGGTTTAGGGTACGTGTTAGGGTTAGAGTAGGGGTTAGGGTTAGGGTACGCATTAGGGTTAGGGTAGTTATTAAACCTATCCCACTCTCTAGATACCCCTTAGCAAGTCAAGGAATATTATTTGGTTGTCCAGCCATGGAGAAGAGTTTAGACACTAGGAGAAGATAAGGAACACACCCATTATCAAGAAATCACATTAGGATTCTCTTTTTAACCTGTTCCTTAAAACACTAGTGGTTAGGAAATCTATTGGAGGCAGAAGCAGTCAAGGGTATCTTAGGGTTAGGGTTAGGGTTAGGGTTAGGGTTAGGGTACGGCTTAGGGTACGGGTTCGGGTACGGGTTCGGGTACGGCATAGGGTATGGGTTAGGTTTAGGGTTAGGGTTAGTTTGAGGGTTAGGGCTCGGTTTAGGGTACGGGTTAGGATTAGGGTACGTGTTAGGGTTAGGGTAGGGGTTAGGGTTAGGGTACGCATTAGGGTTAGGGTAGTTATTAAACCTATCCCACTCTCTAGATACCCCTTAGCACGTCAAGGAATATTATTTTGGGGTCCAGCCATGGAGAAGAGTTTAGACACTAGGATAAGATAAGGAACACACCCATTATCAAGAAATCACATTAGTATTCTCTTTTTAACCTGTTCCTTAAAACACTAGTGCTTAGGAAATCTATTGGAGGCAGAAGCAGTCAAGGGTAGCTTAGGGTTAGGGTTAGGGTTAGGGATAGGGTTAGTGTTAGGGTACGGGTTCGGGTACGGGTTCGGGTACGGCGTAGGGTATGGTTTAGGGTTAGGGTTAGTTTGAGGGTTAGGGCTCGGTTTAGGGTACGGGTTAGGATTAGGGTACGTGTTAGGGTTAGGGTAGGGGTTAGGGTTAGGGTACGCGTTAGGGTTAGGGTAGTTATTAAACCTATCCCACTCTCTAGATACCCCTTAGCAAGTCAAGAAATATTATTTGGGGGTCCAGCCATGGAGAAGAGTTTAGACACTAGGAGAAGGTAAGGAACACACCCATTATCAAGAAATCACATTAGGATTCTCTTTTTAACCTGTTCCTTAAAACACTAATGCTTAGGAAATCTATTGGAAACAGAAGCAGTCAATGGTAGCTTAGGGTTAGGGTTAGGGTTAGTGTTAGGATACGGCTTAGGGTACGGGTTCGGGTACGGGTTCGGGTACGGCGTAGGGTATGGGTTAGGGTTAGGGTTAGGGTTAGTTTGAGGGTTAGGGCTTGGTTTAGGGTACGGGTTAGGATTAGGGTACGTGTTAGGGTTAGGGTAGGGGTTAGGGTTAGGGTACGCGTTAGGGTTAGGGTAGTTATTAAACCTATCCCACTCTCTAGATACCCCTTAGCACGTCAAGGAATATTATTTGGGGGTCCAGCCATGGAGAAGAGTTTAGACACTAGGAGAAGATAAGGAACACACCCTTTATCAAGAAATCACATTAGGATTCTCTTTTTAACCTGTTCCTTAAAACACTAGTGCTTAGGAAATCTATTGGAGGCAGAAGCAGTCTAGGGTAGCTTACGGTTAGGGTTAGGGTTAGGGTTAGGGTTAGGGTACGGCTTAGGGCATGGCGTAGGTTATGGGTTAGTGTTAGGGTAAGGGTTAGTTTTAGGGTTAGGGCTAGGGTCAGGGTTAGGGTTAGGGTTAGGGTACGCCTTAGTGTACGGGTTCGGGTACGGGTTCGGGTACAACATAAGGTATGGGTTAGTGTTAGGGTTAGGGTTAGTTTTAGGGTTAGGGCTCGGTTTAGGGTACGGTTTAGGATTAGGGTACGTGTTAGGGTTAGGGTACGCGTTAGGGTTAGGGTAGTTATTAAACCTATTCCACTCTCTAGATACCCCTTAGCACGTCCAGGAATATTATTTGGGGGTCCAGACTTGGAGAAGAGTTTAGACACTAGGAGAAGATAAGGAACACACCCATTATCAAGAAGTCACATTAGGATTCTCTTTTTAACCTGTTCCTTAAAACACTAGTGCTTAGGAAATCTATTGGAGGCAGAAGCAGTCAAGGGTAGCTTAGGGTTAGGGTTAGGGATAGTGTTAGGGTACGGCTTAGGGTACGGGTTCGGTTACGGGTTCGGGTACGGCGTAGGGTATGGGTTAGGGTTAGGGTTAGGGTTAGTTTGAGGGTTAGGGCTCAGTTTAGGGTACGGGTTAGGATTAGGGTACGTGTTAGGGTTAGGGTAGGGGTTAGGGTTAGGGTACGCGTTAGGGTAAGGGTAATTATTAAACCCATCCCACTCTCTAGATACCCCTTAGCACGTCAAGGAATATTATTTGGGGGTCCAGCCATGGAGAAGAGTTTAGATACTAGGAGAAGATAAGGAACACACCCATTATCCTGAAATCACATTAGGATTCTCTTTTTAACCTGTTCCTTAAAACACTAGTGCTTAGGAAATCTATTGGAGGCAGAAGCAGTCAAGGGTAGCTTACGGTTAGGGTTAGGGTTAGGGTACGGCTTAGGGTATGGCGTAGGGTATGGGTTAGGGTTAGGGTAAGGGTTAGTTTTAGGGTTAGGGCTAGGGTCAGGGTTAGGGTTAGGGTTAGGGTACGCCTTAGGGTACGGGTTCGGGTACAACATACGGTATGGGTTAGTGTTAGGGTTAGGGTTAGTTTTAGGGTTAGGGCTCGGTTTAGGGTACGGTTTAGGATTAGGGTACGTGTTAGGGTTAGGGTACGCGTTAGGGTTAGGGTAGTTATTAAACCTATTCCACTCTCTAGATACCCCTTAGCACGTCCAGGAATATTATTTGGGGGTCCAGACTTGGAGAAGAGTTTAGACACTAGGAGAAGATAAGGAACACACCCATTATCAAGAAGTCACATTAGGATTCTCTTTTTAACCTGTTCCTTAAAACACTAGTGCTTAGGAAATCTATTGGAGGCAGAAGCAGTCAAGGGTAGCTTAGGGTTAGGGTTAGGGATAGTGTTAGGGTACGGCTTAGGGTACGGGTTCGGTTACGGGTTCGGGTACGGCGTAGGGTATGGGTTAGGATTAAGGTTAGGGTTAATTTGAGGGTTAGGGCTCAGTTTAGGGTACGGGTTAGGATTAGGGTACGTGTTAGGGTTAGGGTAGGGGTTAGGGTTAGGGTACGCGTTAGGGTTAGGGTAGTTATTAAACCCATCCCACTCTCTAGATACCCCTTAGCACGTCAAGGAATATTATTTGGGGGTCCAGCCATGGAGAAGAGTTTAGACACTAGGAGAAGATAAGGAACACACCCATTATCAAGAAATCACATTAGGATTCTCTTTTTAACCTGTTCCTTAAAACACTAGTGCTTAGGAAATCTATTGGAGGCAGAAGCAGTCAAGGGTAGCTTAGGTTTAGGGTTAGGGTTAGGGTTAGGGTTATTGTTATGGTAAGGTTTAGGGTACGGGTTCGGGTACGGGTTCGGATACGACATAGGGTATGGGTTAGGGTTAGGGTTAGGGTTAGTTTGAGGGTTAGGGCTCGGTTTAGGGTACGGGTTAGGATTAGGGTACGTGTTAGGGTTAGGGTAGGGTTTAGGGTTAGGGTACGCGTTAGGGTTAGGGTAGTTATTAAACCTATCCCACTATCTAGATACCCCTTAGCACGTCAAGGAATATTATTTGGGTGTCCAGCCATGGAGAAGAGTTTAGACACTAGGAGAAGATAAGGAACACACCCATTATCAAGAAATCACATTAGGATTCTCTTTTTAACCTGTTCCTTAAAACACTAGTGCTTAGGAAATCTATTGGAGGCAGAAGCAGTCAAGGGTAGCTTAGGGTTAGGGTTAGGGTTAGGGTTAGGGTTAGGGTACGGCTTAGGGTACGGGTTCGGGTACGGGTTCGGGTACGGCATAGGGTATGGGTTAGGGTTAGGGTTAGTTTGACGGTTAGGGCTCGGTTTAGGGTACGGGTTAGGATTAGGGTACGTGTTAGGGTTAGGGCAGTGGTTAGGGTTAGGGTACGCGTTAGGGTTAGGGTAGTTATTAAACCTATCCCACTCTCTAGATACCCCTTAGCAAGTCAAGAAATATTATTTGGGGTTCCAGCCATGGAGAAGAGTTTAGACACTAGGAGAAGGTAAGGAACACACCCATTATCAAGAAATCACATTAGGATTCTCTTTTTAACCTGTTCCTTAAAACACTAGTGCTTAGGAAATATATTGGAGGCAGAAGCAGTCAAGGGTAGCTTAGGGTTAGGGTTAGGGTTAGGGTTAGGGTTAGGGTACGGCTTAGGGTACGGGTTCGGGTAGGGGTTCAGGTACGGCGTAGGGTATGGGTTAGGGTTAGGGTTAGTTTGAGGGTTAGGGCTCGGTTTAGGGTACGTGTTAGGGTTAGAGTAGGGGTTAGGGTTAGGGTACGCATTAGGGTTAGGGTAGTTATTAAACCTATCCCACTCTCTAGATACCCCTTAGCAAGTCAAGGAATATTATTTGGGGGTCCAGCCATGGAGAAGAGTTTAGACACTAGGAGAAGATAAGGAACACACCCATTATCAAGAAATCACATTAGGATTCTCTTTTTAACCTGCTCCTTAAAACACTAGTGCTTAGGAAATCTATTGGAGGCAGAAGCAGTCAAGGGTAGCTTAGGGTTAGGGTTAGGGTTAGGGTTAGGGTTAGGGTACGGCTTAGGGTACGGGTTCGGTTACGGGTTCGGGTACGGCATAGGGTATGGGTTAGGGTTAGGGTTAGGGTTAGTTTGAGGGTTAGGGCTCGGTTTAGGGTACGGGTTAGGATTAGGGTACGTGTTAGGGTTAGGGTAGGGGTTAGGGTTAGGGTACGCGTTAGGGTTAGGGTAGTTATTAAACCTATCCCACTCTCTAGATACCCCTTAGCACGTCAAGGAATATTATTTTGGGGTCCAGCCATGGAGAAGAGTTTAGACACTAGGATAAGATAAGGAACACACCCATTATCAAGAAATCACATTAGGATTCTCTTTTTAACCTGTTCCTTAAAATACTAGTGCTTAGGAAATCTATTGGAGGCAGAAGCAGTCAAGGGTAGCTTAGGGTTAGGGTTAGGGTTAGGGTTAGGGTTAGTGTTAGGGTACGGGTTCGGGTACGGGTTCGGGTACGGCGTAGGGTATGGGTTAGGGTTAGGGTTAGTTTGAGGGTTAGGGCTCGGTTAGGGTTAGGGTTAGGGTTAGGGTACGGCTTAGGGTATGGCGTAGGGTATGGGTTAGGGTTAGGGTAAGGGTTAGTTTTAGGGTTAAGGCTAGGGTCAGGGTTAGGATTAGGGTTAGGGTATGCCTTAGGGTACGGGTTCGGGTACGGGTTCGGGTACAACATAAGGTATGGGTTAGTGTTAGGGTTAGGGTTAGTTTTAGGTTTAGGGCTCGGTTTAGGGTACGGTTTAGGATTAGGGTACGTGTTAGGCTTAGGGTACGCGTTAGGGTTAGGGTAGTTATTAAACGTATTCCACTCTCTAGATACCCCTTAGCACGTCCAGGAATATTATTTGGGGGTCCAGACATGGAGAAGAGTTTAGACACTAGGAGAAGATAAGGAACACACCCATTATCAAGAAGTCACATTAGGATTCTCTTTTTAACCTGTTCCTTAAAACACTAGTGCTTAGGAAATCTATTGGAGGCAGAAGCAGTCAAGGGTAGCTTAGGGTTAGGGTTAGGGATAGTGTTAGGGTACGGCTTAGGGTACGGGTTCGGTTACGGGTTCGGGTACGGCGTAGGGTATGGGTTAGGGTTAGGGTTAGTGTTAGTTTGAGGGTTAGGGCTCAGTTTAGGGTACGGGTTAGGATTAGGGTACGTGTTAGAGTTAGGGTAGGGGTTAGGGTTAGGGTACGCGTTAGGGTTAGGGTAATTATTAAACCCATCCCACTCTCTAGATACCCCTTAGCACGTCAAGGAATATTATTTGGGGGTCCAGCCATGGAGAAGAGTTTAGATACTAGGAGAAGATAAGGAACACACCCATTATCCTGAAATCACATTAGGATTCTCTTTTTAACCTGTTCCTTAAAACACTAGTGCTTAGGAAATCTATTGGAGGCAGAAGCAGTCAAGGGTAGCTTACGGTTAGGGTTAGGGTTAGGGTACGGCTTAGGCTATGGCGTAGGGTATGGGTTAGGGTTAGGGTAAGGGTTAGTTTTAGGGTTAGGGCTAGGGTCAGGGTTAGGGTTAGGGCTAGGGTACGCCTTAGGGTACGGGTTCGGGTACGGGTTCGGGTACAACATACGGTATGGGGTAGTGTTAGGGTTAGGGTTAGTTTTAGGGTTAGGGCTCGGTTTAGGGTACGGTTTAGGATTAGGGTACGTGTTAGGGGTAGGGTACGCGTTAGGGTTAGGGTAGTTATGAAACCTATTCCACTCTCTAGATACCCCTTAGCACGTCCAGGAATATTATTTGGGGGTCCAGACATGGAGAAGAGTTTAGACACTAGGAGAAGATAAGGAACACACCCATTATCAAGAAGTCACATTAGGATTCTCTTTTTAACCTGTTCCTTAAAACACTAGTGCTTAGGAAATCTATTGGAGGCAGAAGCAGTCAAGGGTAGCTTAGGGTTAGGGTTAGGGATAGTGTTAGGGTACGGCTTAGGGTACGGGTTCGGTTACGGGTTCGGGTACGGCGTAGGGTATGGGTTAGGATTAAGGTTAGGGTTAGTTTGAGGGTTAGGGCTCAGTTTAGGGTACGGGTTAGGATTAGGGTACGTGTTAGGGTTAGGGTAGGGGTTAGGGTTAGGGTACGCGTTAGGGTTAGGGTAGTTATTAAACCCATCCCACTCTCTAGATACCCCTTAGCACGTCAAGGAATATTATTTGGGGGTCCAGCCATGGAGAAGAGTTTAGACACTAGGAGAAGATAAGGAACACACCCATTATCAAGAAATCACATTAGGATTCTCTTTTTAACCTGTTCCTTAAAACACTAGTGCTTAGGAAATCTATTGGTGGCAGAAGCAGTCAAGGGTAGCTTAGGGTTAGGGTTAGGGTTAGGGTTAGGGTTAGGGTACGGCTTAGGGTACGGGTTCGGATACGGGTTCATGTACGGCATAGGGTATGGGTTAGGGTTAGGGTTAGGGTTTGTTTGAAGGTTAGGGCTCGGTTTAGGGTACGGGTTAGGATTAGGGTTCGTGTTAGGGTTAGGGTAGGGGTTAGGGTTAGGGTACGCGTTAGGGTTAGGGTAGTTCTTAAACCTATCCCACTCTCTAGATACCCCTTAGCACGTCAAGGAATATTATTTGGGGGTCCAGCCATGGAGAAGAGTTTAGACACTAGGAGAAGATAAGGAACACACCCATTATCAAGAAATCACATTAGGATTCTCTTTTTAACCTGTTCCTTTAAACACTAGTGCTTAGGAAATCTATTGGAGGCAGAAGCAGTCAAGGGTAGCTTAGGGTTAGGGTTAGGGTTAGGGTTAGGGTTAGGGTACGGCTTAGGGTACGGGTTCGGGTACGGGTTCGGGTACGGCGTAGGGTATGGGTTAGGGTTAGGGTTAGTTTGACGGTTAGGGCTCGGTTTAGGGTACGGGTTAGGATTAGGGTACGTGTTAGGGTTAGGGTAGGGGTTAGGGTTAGGGTACGCGTTAGGGTTAGGGTAGTTATTAAACCTATCCCACTCTCTAGATACCCCTTAGCAAGTCAAGAATTATTATTTGGGGTTCCAGCCATGGAGAAGAGTTTAGACACTAGGAGAAGGTAAGGAACACACCCATTATCAAGAAATCACATTAGGATTCTCTTTTTAACCTGTTCCTTAATACACTAGTGCTTAGGAAATCTATTGGAAACAGAAGCAGTCAAGGGTAGCTTAGGGTTAGGGTTAGGGTTAGTGTTAGGATACGGCTTAGGGTACGGGTTCGGGTACGGGTTCGGGTACGGCGTAGGGTATGGGTTAGGGTTAGGGTTAAGGTTAGTTTGAGGGTTAGGGCTCGGTTTAGGGTACGGGTTAGGATTAGGGTACGTGTTAGGGTTAGGGTAGGGGTTAGGGTTAGGGTACGCGTTAGGGTTAGGGTAGTTATTAAACCCATCCCACTCTCTAGATACCCATTAGCACGTCAAGGAATATTATTTGGGGGTCCAGCCATGGAGAAGAGTTTAGACACTAGGAGAAGATAAGGAACACACCCATTATCAAGAAATCACATTAGGATTCTCTTTTTAACCTGTTCCTTAAAACACTAGTGCTTAGGAAATCTATTGGAGGCAGCAGCAGTCAAGGGTAGCTTAGGGTTAGGGTTAGGGTTAGGGTTAGGGTTAGGGTTATTGTTAGGGTAAGGCTTAGGGTACGGGTTCGGGTACGGCATAGGGTATGGGTTAGGGTTAGGGTTAGGGTTAGTTTGAGGGTTAGGGCTCGGTTTAGCGTACGGGTTAGGATTAGGGTACGTGTTAGGGTTAGGGTAGGGTTTAGGGTTAGGGTACGCGTTAGGGTTAGGGTAGTTATTAAACCCATCCCACTCTCTAGATACCCCTTAGCACGTCAAGGAATATTATTTGGGGGTCCAGCCATGGAGAAGAGTTTAGACACTAGGAGAATATAAGGAACACACCCATTATCAAGAAATCACATTAGTATTCTCTTTTTAACCTGTTCCTTAAAACACTAGCGCTTAGGAAATCTATTGGAGGCAGAAGCAGTCAAGGGTAGCTTAGGGTTAGGGTTAGGGTTAGGGTTAGGGTAAGGCTTAGGGTACGGGTTCGGGTACGGGTTCGTATACGGCATAGGGTATGGGTTAGGGTTAGGGTTAGGGTTAGTTTGAAGGTTAGGGCTCGGTTTAGGGTACGGGTTAGGATTAGGGTTCGTGTTAGGGTTAGGTTAGGGGTTAGGGTTAGGGTACGCGTTAGGGTTATGGTAGTTATTAAACCTATCCCACTCTCTAGATACCCCTTAGCACGTCAAGGAATATTATTTGTGGGTCCAGCCATGGAGAAGAGTTTAGACACTAGGAGAAGATAAGGAACACACCCATTATCAAGAAATCACATTAGGATTCTCTTTTTAACCTGTTCCTTAAAACACTAGTGCTTAGGAAATCTATTGGAGGCAGAAGCAGTCAAGGGTAGCTTAGGGTTAGGGTTAGGGTTAGGGTTAGGGTTAGGGTACGGCTTAGGGTACGGGTTCGGGTACGGGTTCGGGTACGGGTTCGGGTACGGCGTAGGGTATGGGTTAGGGTTAGGGTTAGGGTTAGTTTGAGGGTTAGGGCTCGGTTTAGGGTACGTGTTAGGGTTAGGGTAGGGGTTAGGATTAGGGTACGCGTTAGGGTTAGGGTAGTTATTAAACCTATCCCACTCCCTATATACCCCTTAGCAAGTCAAGGAATATTATTTGGGGGTCCAGCCATGGAGAAGAGTTTAGACACTAGGAGAAGATAAGGAACACACCCATTATCAAGAAATCACATTAGGATTCTCTTTTTAACCTGTTCCTTAAAACACTAGTGCTTAGGAAATCTATTGGAGGCAGAAGCAGTCAAGGGTAGCTTAGGGTTAGGGTTAGGGATAGTGTTAGGGTACGGCTTAGGGTACGGGTTCGGTTACGGGTTCGGGTACGGCGTAGGGTATGGGTTAGGGTTAGGGTTAGGGTTAGTTTGAGGGTTAGGGCTCGGTTTAGGGTACGGGTTAGGATTAGGGTACGTGTTAGTGTTAGGGTAGGGGTTAGGGTTAGGGTACGCGTTAGGGTTAGGGTAGTTATTAAACCCATCCCACTCTCTAGATACCCCTAAGCACGTCAAGGAATATTATTTGGGGGTCCAGCCATGGAGAAGAGTTTAGACACTAGGAGAAGATAAGGAACACACCCATTATCCTGAAATCACATTAGGATTCTCTTTTTAACCTGTTCCTTAAAACACTAGTGCTTAGGAAATCTATTGGAGGCAGAAGCATTCAAGGGTAGATTAGGGTTAGGGTTAGGGTTAGTGTTAGGGTACGGGTTCGGTACGGG
Source organism: Eschrichtius robustus (assembly GCF_028021215.1). Taxonomy (NCBI): domain Eukaryota; kingdom Metazoa; phylum Chordata; class Mammalia; order Artiodactyla; family Eschrichtiidae; genus Eschrichtius; species Eschrichtius robustus. The sequence goes on along the minus strand of NW_027175300.1, from coordinate 476,273 downwards.
TTCGGGTACGGCATAGGGTATGGGTTAGGGTTAGGGTTAGTTTGAGGGTTAGGGCTCGGTTTAGGGTACGGGTTAGGATTAGGGTACGTGTTAGGGTTAGGCTAGTGGTTAGGGTTAGGGTACGCGTTAGGGTTAGGCTAGTTATTAAACCTATCCCACTCTCTAGATACCCCTTAGCAAGTCAAGAAATATTATTTGGGGGTCCAGCCATGGAGAAGAGTTTAGACACTAGGAGAAGGTAAGGAACACACCCATTATCAAGAAATCACATTAGGATTCTCTTTTTAACCTGTTCCTTAAAACACTAGTGCTTAGGAAATCTATTGGAAACAGAAGCAGTCAAGGGTAGCTTAGGGTTAGGGTTAGGGTTAGTGTTATGATACGGCTTAGGGTACGGGTTCGGGTACGGGTTCGGATACGGCGTAGGGTATGGGTTAGGGTTAGGGTTAGGGTTAGTTTGAGGGTTAGGGCTCGGTTTAGGGTACGGGTTAGGATTAGGGTACGTGTTAGGGTTAGGGTAGGGGTTATTGTTAGGGTACGCGTTAGGGTTAGGGTAGTTATTAAACCTATCCCACTCTCTAGATACCCCTTAGCACGTCAAGGAATACTATTTGGGGGTCCAGCCATGGAGAAGAGTTTAGACACTAGGAGAAGATAAGGAACACACCCTTTATCAAGAAATCACATTAGGATTCTCTTTTTAACCTGTTCCTTAAAACACTAGTGCTTAGGAAATCTATTGGAGGCAGAAGCAGTCAAGGGTAGCTTACGGTTAGGGTTAGGGTTAGGGTTAGGGTTAGGGTACGGCTTAGGGTATGGCGTAGGGTATGGGTTAGGGTTAGGGTAAGGGTTAGTTTTAGGGTTAGGGCTAGGGTCAGGGTTAGGGTTAGGGTTAGGGTACGCCTTAGGGTACGGGTTCGGGTACGGGTTCGGGTACAACATAAGGTATGGGTTAGTGTTAGGGTTAGGGTTAGTTTTAGGGTTAGGGCTCGGTTTAGGGTACGGTTTAGGATTAGGGTACGTGTTAGGGTTAGGGTACGCGTTAGGGTTAGGGTAGTTATTAAACGTATTCCACTCTCTAGATACCCCTTAGCATGTCCAGGAATATTATTTGGGGGTCCAGACATGGAGAAGAGTTTAGACACTAGGAGAAGATAAGGAACACACCCATTATCAAGAAGTCACATTAGGATTCTCTTTTTAACCTGTTCCTTAAAACACTAGTGCTTAGGAAATCTATTGGAGGCAGAAGCAGTCAAAGGTAGCTTAGGGTTAGGGTTAGGGATAGTGTTAGGGTACGGCTTAGGGTACGGGTTCGGTTACGGGTTCGGGTACGGCGTAGGGTATGGGTTATGGTTAGGGTTAGGGTTAGTTTGAGGGTTAGGGCTCAGTTTAGGGTATGGGTTAGGATTAGGGTACGTGTTAGGGTTAGGATAGGGGTTAGGGTTAGGGTACGCGTTAGGGTTAGGGTAATTATTAAACCCATCCCACTCTCTAGATACCCCTTAGCACGTCAAGGAATATTATTTGGGGGTCCAGCCATGGAGAAGAGTTTAGATACTAGGAGAAGATAAGGAACACACCCATTATCCTGAAATCACATTAGGATTCTCTTTTTAACCTGTTCCTTAAAACACTAGTGCTTAGGAAATCTATTGGAGGCAGAAGCAGTCAAGGGTAGCTTACGGTTAGGGTTAGGGTTAGGGTACGGCTTAGGGTATGGCGTAGGGTATGGGTTAGGATTAGGGTAAGAGTTAGTTTTATGGTTAGGGCTAGGGTCAGGGTTAGGGTTAGGGTTAGGGTACGCCTTAGGGTACGGGTTCGGGTACGGGTTCGGGTACAACATACGGTATGGGTTAGTGTTAGGGTTAGGGTTAGTTTTAGGGTTAGGGCTCGGTTTAGGGTACGGTTTAGGATTAGGGTACGTGTTAGGGTTAGGGTACGCGTTAGGGTTAGGGTAGTTATTAAACCTATTCCACTCTCTAGATACCCCTTAGCACGTCCAGGAATATTATTTGGGGGTCCAGCCATGGAGAAGAGTTTAGACACTAGGAGAAGATAAGGAACACACCCATTATCAAGAAGTCACATTAGGATTCTCTTTTTAACCTGTTCCTTAAAACACTAGTGCTTAGGAAATCTATTGGAGGCAGAAGCAGTCAAGGGTAGCTTAGGGTTAGGGTTAGGGTTAGGGTTAGGGTACGGCTTAGGGTACGGGTTCGGTTACGGGTTCGGGTACGGCGTAGGGTATGGTTTAGGGTTAGGGTTAGGGTTAGTTTGAGGGTTAGGGCTCGGTTTAGGGTACGGGTTAGGATTAGGGTACGTGTTAGTGTTAGGGTAGGGGTTAGGGTTAGGGAACGCGTTAGGGTTACGGTAATTATTAAACCCATCCCACTCTCTAGATACCCCTTAGCACGTCAAGGAATATTATTTGGGGGTCCAGCCATGGAGAAGAGTTTAGACACTAGGAGAAGATAAGGAACACACCCATTATCAAAAAATCACATTAGGATCCTCTTTTTAACCTGTTCCTTAAAACAGTAGTGCTTAGGAAATCTATTGGAGGCAGCAGCAGTCAAGGGTAGCTTAGGGTTAGGGTTAGGGTTAGGGTTAGGGTTAGGGTTATTGTTAGGGTAAGGCTTAGGGTACGGGTTCGGGTACGGGTTCGGGTACGGCATAGGGTATGGGTTAGGGTTAGGGTTAGGGTTAGTTTGAGGGTTAGGGCTCGGTTTAGGGTACGGGTTAGGATTAGGGTACGTGTTAGGGTTAGGGTAGGGTTTAGGGTTAGGGTACGCGTTAGGGTTAGGGTAGTTATTAAACCCATCCCACTCTCTAGATACCCCTTAGCACGTCAAGGAATATTATTTGGGGGTCCAGCCATGGAGAAGAGTTTAGACACTAGGAGAAGATAAGGAACACACCCATTATCAAGAAATCACATTAGGATTCTCTTTTTAACCTGTTCCTTAAAACACTAGTGCTTAGGAAATCTATTGGAGGCAGAAGCAGTCAAGGGTAGCTTAGGTTTAGGGTTAGGGTTAGGGTTAGGGTTAGGGTACGGCTTAGGGTACGGGTTCGGTTACGGGTTCGGGTACGGCGTAGGGTATGGGTTAGGGTTAGGGTTAGGGTTAGTTTGAGGGTTAGGGCTCGGTTTAGCGTACGGGTTAGGATTAGGGTACGTGTTAGTGTTAGGGTAGGGGTTAGGGTTAGGGAACGCGTTAGGGTTAGGGTAATTATTAAACCCATCCCACTCTCTAGATACCCCTTAGCACGTCAAGGAATATTATTTGGGGGTCCAGCCATGGAGAAGAGTTTAGACACTAGGAGAAGATAAGGAACACACCCATTATCAAAAAATCACATTAGGATCCTCTTTTTAACCTGTTCCTTAAAACACTAGTGCTTAGGAAATCTATTGGAGGCAGCAGCAGTCAAGGGTAGCTTAGGGTTAGGGTTAGGGTTAGGGTTAGGGTTAGGGTTATTGTTAGGGTAAGGCTTAGGGTACGGGTTCGGGTACGGCATAGGGTATGGGTTAGGGTTAGGGTTAGGGTTAGTTTGAGGGTTAGGGCTCGGTTTAGCGTACGGGTTAGGATTAGGGTACGTGTTAGTGTTAGGGTAGGGTTTAGGGTTAGGGTACGCGTTAGGGTTAGGGTAGTTATTAAACCCATCCCACTCTCTAGATACCCCTTAGCACGTCAAGGAATATTATTTGGGGGTCCAGCCATGGAGAAGAGTTTAGACACTAGGAGAAGATAAGGAACACACCCATTATCAAGAAATCACATTAGTATTCTCTTTTTAACCTGTTCCTTAAAACACTAGCGCTTATGAAATCTATTGGAGGCAGAAGCAGTCAAGGGTAGCTTAGGGTTAGGGTTAGGGTTTGGGTTAGGGTACGGCTTAGGGTACGGGTTCGGGTACGGGTTCGTGTACGGCATAGGGTATGGGTTAGGGTTAGGGTTAGGGTTAGTTTGAAGGTTAGGGCTCGGTTTAGGGTACGGGTTAGGATTAGGTTTCGTGTTAGGGTTAGGTTAGGGGTTAGGGTTAGGGTACGCGTTAGGGTTAGGGTAGTTATTAAACCTATCCCACTCTCTAGATACCCCTTAGCACGTCAAGGAATATTATTTGTGGGTCCAGCCATGGAGAAGAGTTTAGACACTAGGAGAAGATAAGGAACACACCCATTATCAAGAAATCACATTAGGATTCTCTTTTTAACCTGTTCCTTAAAACACTAGTGCTTAGGAAATCTATTGGAGGCAGAAGCAGTCAAGGGTAGCTTAGGGTTAGGGTTAGGGTTAGGGTACGGCTTAGGGTACGGGTTCGGGTACGGGTTCGGGTACGGGTTCGGGTACGGCGTAGGGTATGGGTTAGGGTTAGGGTTAGGGTTAGTTTGAGGGTTAGGGCTCGGTTTAGGGTACGTGTTAGGGTTAGGGTAGGGGTTAGGATTAGGGTACGCGTTAGGGTTAGGGTAGTTATTAAACCTATCCCACTCCCTATATACCCCTTAGCAAGTCAAGGAATATTATTTGGGGGTCCAGCCATGGAGAAGAGTTTAGACACTAGGAGAAGATAAGGAACACACCCATTATCAAGAAATCACATTAGGATTCTCTTTTTAACCTGTTCCTTAAAACACTAGTGCTTAGGAAATCTATTGGAGGCAGAAGCATTCAAGGGTAGCTTAGGGTTAGGGTTAGGGATAGTGTTAGGGTACGGCTTAGGGTACGGGTTCGGTTACGGGTTCGGGTACGGCGTAGGGTATGGGTTAGGGTTAGGGTTAGGGTTAGTTTGAGGGTTAGGGCTCGGTTTAGGGTACGGGTTAGGATTAGGGTACGTGTTAGTGTTACGGTAGGGGTTAGGGTTAGGGTACGCGTTAGGGTTAGGGTAGTTATTAAACCCATCCCACTCTCTAGATACCCCTTAGCACGTCAAGGAATATTATTTGGGGGTCCAGCCATGGAGAAGAGTTTAGATACTAGGAGAAGATAAGGAACACACCCATTATCCTGAAATCACATTAGGATTCTCTTTTTAACCTGTTCCTTAAAACACTAGTGCTTAGGAAATCTATTGGAGGCAGAAGCATTCAAGGGTAGCTTAGGGTTAGTGTTAGGGTTAGTGTTAGGATACGGCTTAGGGTACGGGTTCGGGTACGGGTTCGGGTACGGCGTAGGGTATGGGTTAGGGTTAGGGTTAGGGTTAGGGTTAGTTTGAGGGTTAGGGCTCGGTTGAGGGTACGGGTTAGGATTAGGGTACGTGTTAGGGTTAGGGTAGGGTTTAGGGTTAGGGTACGCGTTAGGGTTAGGGTAGTTATTAAACCCATCCCACTCTCTAGATACCCCTTAGCACGTCAAGGAATATTATTTGGGGGTCCAGCCATGGAGAAGAGTTTAGACACTAGGAGAAGATAAGGAACACACCCATTATCAAGAAGTCACATTAGGATTCTCTTTTTAACCTGTTCCTTAAAACACTAGTGCTTAGGAAATCTATTGGAGGCAGAAGCAGTCAAGGGTAGCTTAGGGTTAGGGTTAGGGATAGTGTTAGGGTACGGCTTAGGGTACGGGTTCGGTTACGGGTTCGGGTACGGCGTAGGGTATGGGTTAGGGTTAGGGTTAGGGTTAGTTTGAGGGTTAGGGCTCGGTTTAGGGTACGGGTTAGGATTAGGGTACGTGTTAGTGTTAGGGTAGCGGTTAGGGTTAGGGTACGCGTTAGGGTTAGGGTAATTATTAAACCCATCCCACTCTCTAGATACCCCTTAGCACGTCAAGGAATATTATTTGGGGGTCCAGCCATGGAGAAGAGTTTAGATACTAGGAGAAGATAAGGAACACACCCATTATCCTGAAATCACATTAGGATTCTCTTTTTAACCTGTTCCTTAAAACACTAGTGCTTAGGAAATCTATTGGAGGCAGAAGCAGTCAAGGGTAGCTTACGGTTAGGGTTAGGGTTAGGGTTAGGGTTAGGGTACGGCTTAGGGCATGGCGTAGGGTATGGGTTAGGGTTAGGGTAAGGGTTAGTTTTAGGGTTAGGGCTAGGGTCAGGGTTAGGGTTAGGGTTAGGGTACGCCTTAGGGTACGGGTTTGGGTACGGGTTCGGGTACAACATACGGTATGGGTTAGTGTTAGGGTTAGGGTTAGTTTTAGGGTTAGGGCTCGGTTTAGGGTACGGTTTAGGATTAGGGTACGTGTTAGGGTTAGGGTACGCGTTAGGGTTAGGGTAGTTATTAAACCTATTCCACTCTCTAGATACCCCTTAGCACGTCCAGGAATATTATTTGGGGGTCCAGCCATGGAGAAGAGTTTAGACACTAGGAGAAGATAAGGAACACACCCATTATCAAGAAGTCACATTAGGATTCTCTTTTTAACCTGTTCCTTAAAACACTAGTGCTTAGGAAATCTATTGGAGGCAGAAGCAGTCAAGGGTAGCTTAGGGTTAGGGTTAGGGATAGTGTTAGGGTACGGCTTAGGGTACGGGTTCGGTTACGGGTTCGGGTACGGCGTAGGGTATGGGTTAGGATTAAAGTTAGGGTTAGTTTGAGGGTTAGGGCTCAGTTTAGGGTACGGGTTAGGATTAGGGTACGTGTTAGGGTTAGGGTAGGGGTTAGGGTTAGGGTACGCGTTAGGGTTAGGGTAGTTATTAAACCCATCCCACTCTCTAGATACCCCTTAGCACGTCAAGGAATATTATTTGGGGGTCCAGCCATGGAGAAGAGTTTAGACACTAGGAGAAGATAAGGAACACACCCATTATCAAGAAATCACATTAGGATTCTCTTTTTAACCTGTTCCTTAAAACACTAGTGCTTAGGAAATCTATTGGAGGCAGAAGCAGTCAAGGGTAGCTTAGGTTAAGGGTTAGGGTTAGGGTTAGGGTTATTGTTATGGTAAGGTTTAGGGTACGGGTTCGGGTACGGGTTCGGGTACGACATAGGTTATGGGTTAGGGTTAGGGTTAGGGTTAGTTTGAGGGTTAGGGCTCGGTTTAGCGTACGGGTTAGGATTAGGGTACGTGTTAGTGTTAGGGTAGGGGTTAGGGTTAGGGAACGCGTTAGGGTTAGGGTAATTATTAAACCCATCCCACTCTCTAGATACCCCTTAGCACGTCAAGGAATATTATTTGGGGGTCCAGCCATGGAGAAGAGTTTAGACACTAGGAGAAGATAAGGAACACACCCATTATCAAAAAATCACATTAGGATCCTCTTTTTAACCTGTTCCTTAAAACACTAGTGCTTAGGAAATCTATTGGAGGCAGCAGCAGTCAAGGGTAGCTTAGGGTTAGGGTTAGGGTTAGGGTTAGGGTTAGGGTTATTGTTAGGGTAAGGCTTAGGGTACGGGTTCGGGTACGGCATAGGGTATGGGTTAGGGTTAGGGTTAGGGTTAGTTTGAGGGTTAGGGCTCGGTTTAGCGTACGGGTTAGGATTAGGGTACGTGTTAGTGTTAGGGTAGGGTTTAGGGTTAGGGTACGCGTTAGGGTTAGGGTAGTTATTAAACCCATCCCACTCTCTAGATACCCCTTAGCACGTCAAGGAATATTATTTGGGGGTCCAGCCATGGAGAAGAGTTTAGACACTAGGAGAAGATAAGGAACACACCCATTATCAAGAAATCACATTAGTATTCTCTTTTTAACCTGTTCCTTAAAACACTAGCGCTTATGAAATCTATTGGAGGCAGAAGCAGTCAAGGGTAGCTTAGGGTTAGGGTTAGGGTTTGGGTTAGGGTACGGCTTAGGGTACGGGTTCGGGTACGGGTTCGTGTACGGCATAGGGTATGGGTTAGGGTTAGGGTTAGGGTTAGTTTGAAGGTTAGGGCTCGGTTTAGGGTACGGGTTAGGATTAGGTTTCGTGTTAGGGTTAGGTTAGGGGTTAGGGTTAGGGTACGCGTTAGGGTTAGGGTAGTTATTAAACCTATCCCACTCTCTAGATACCCCTTAGCACGTCAAGGAATATTATTTGTGGGTCCAGCCATGGAGAAGAGTTTAGACACTAGGAGAAGATAAGGAACACACCCATTATCAAGAAATCACATTAGGATTCTCTTTTTAACCTGTTCCTTAAAACACTAGTGCTTAGGAAATCTATTGGAGGCAGAAGCAGTCAAGGGTAGCTTAGGGTTAGGGTTAGGGTTAGGGTACGGCTTAGGGTACGGGTTCGGGTACGGGTTCGGGTACGGGTTCGGGTACGGCGTAGGGTATGGGTTAGGGTTAGGGTTAGGGTTAGTTTGAGGGTTAGGGCTCGGTTTAGGGTACGTGTTAGGGTTAGGGTAGGGGTTAGGATTAGGGTACGCGTTAGGGTTAGGGTAGTTATTAAACCTATCCCACTCCCTATATACCCCTTAGCAAGTCAAGGAATATTATTTGGGGGTCCAGCCATGGAGAAGAGTTTAGACACTAGGAGAAGATAAGGAACACACCCATTATCAAGAAATCACATTAGGATTCTCTTTTTAACCTGTTCCTTAAAACACTAGTGCTTAGGAAATCTATTGGAGGCAGAAGCATTCAAGGGTAGCTTAGGGTTAGGGTTAGGGATAGTGTTAGGGTACGGCTTAGGGTACGGGTTCGGTTACGGGTTCGGGTACGGCGTAGGGTATGGGTTAGGGTTAGGGTTAGGGTTAGTTTGAGGGTTAGGGCTCGGTTTAGGGTACGGGTTAGGATTAGGGTACGTGTTAGTGTTACGGTAGGGGTTAGGGTTAGGGTACGCGTTAGGGTTAGGGTAGTTATTAAACCCATCCCACTCTCTAGATACCCCTTAGCACGTCAAGGAATATTATTTGGGGGTCCAGCCATGGAGAAGAGTTTAGATACTAGGAGAAGATAAGGAACACACCCATTATCCTGAAATCACATTAGGATTCTCTTTTTAACCTGTTCCTTAAAACACTAGTGCTTAGGAAATCTATTGGAGGCAGAAGCATTCAAGGGTAGCTTAGGGTTAGTGTTAGGGTTAGTGTTAGGATACGGCTTAGGGTACGGGTTCGGGTACGGGTTCGGGTACGGCGTAGGGTATGGGTTAGGGTTAGGGTTAGGGTTAGGGTTAGTTTGAGGGTTAGGGCTCGGTTGAGGGTACGGGTTAGGATTAGGGTACGTGTTAGGGTTAGGGTAGGGTTTAGGGTTAGGGTACGCGTTAGGGTTAGGGTAGTTATTAAACCCATCCCACTCTCTAGATACCCCTTAGCACGTCAAGGAATATTATTTGGGGGTCCAGCCATGGAGAAGAGTTTAGACACTAGGAGAAGATAAGGAACACACCCATTATCAAGAAGTCACATTAGGATTCTCTTTTTAACCTGTTCCTTAAAACACTAGTGCTTAGGAAATCTATTGGAGGCAGAAGCAGTCAAGGGTAGCTTAGGGTTAGGGTTAGGGATAGTGTTAGGGTACGGCTTAGGGTACGGGTTCGGTTACGGGTTCGGGTACGGCGTAGGGTATGGGTTAGGGTTAGGGTTAGGGTTAGTTTGAGGGTTAGGGCTCGGTTTAGGGTACGGGTTAGGATTAGGGTACGTGTTAGTGTTAGGGTAGCGGTTAGGGTTAGGGTACGCGTTAGGGTTAGGGTAATTATTAAACCCATCCCACTCTCTAGATACCCCTTAGCACGTCAAGGAATATTATTTGGGGGTCCAGCCATGGAGAAGAGTTTAGATACTAGGAGAAGATAAGGAACACACCCATTATCCTGAAATCACATTAGGATTCTCTTTTTAACCTGTTCCTTAAAACACTAGTGCTTAGGAAATCTATTGGAGGCAGAAGCAGTCAAGGGTAGCTTACGGTTAGGGTTAGGGTTAGGGTTAGGGTTAGGGTACGGCTTAGGGCATGGCGTAGGGTATGGGTTAGGGTTAGGGTAAGGGTTAGTTTTAGGGTTAGGGCTAGGGTCAGGGTTAGGGTTAGGGTTAGGGTACGCCTTAGGGTACGGGTTTGGGTACGGGTTCGGGTACAACATACGGTATGGGTTAGTGTTAGGGTTAGGGTTAGTTTTAGGGTTAGGGCTCGGTTTAGGGTACGGTTTAGGATTAGGGTACGTGTTAGGGTTAGGGTACGCGTTAGGGTTAGGGTAGTTATTAAACCTATTCCACTCTCTAGATACCCCTTAGCACGTCCAGGAATATTATTTGGGGGTCCAGCCATGGAGAAGAGTTTAGACACTAGGAGAAGATAAGGAACACACCCATTATCAAGAAGTCACATTAGGATTCTCTTTTTAACCTGTTCCTTAAAACACTAGTGCTTAGGAAATCTATTGGAGGCAGAAGCAGTCAAGGGTAGCTTAGGGTTAGGGTTAGGGATAGTGTTAGGGTACGGCTTAGGGTACGGGTTCGGTTACGGGTTCGGGTACGGCGTAGGGTATGGGTTAGGATTAAAGTTAGGGTTAGTTTGAGGGTTAGGGCTCAGTTTAGGGTACGGGTTAGGATTAGGGTACGTGTTAGGGTTAGGGTAGGGGTTAGGGTTAGGGTACGCGTTAGGGTTAGGGTAGTTATTAAACCCATCCCACTCTCTAGATACCCCTTAGCACGTCAAGGAATATTATTTGGGGGTCCAGCCATGGAGAAGAGTTTAGACACTAGGAGAAGATAAGGAACACACCCATTATCAAGAAATCACATTAGGATTCTCTTTTTAACCTGTTCCTTAAAACACTAGTGCTTAGGAAATCTATTGGAGGCAGAAGCAGTCAAGGGTAGCTTAGGTTAAGGGTTAGGGTTAGGGTTAGGGTTATTGTTATGGTAAGGTTTAGGGTACGGGTTCGGGTACGGGTTCGGGTACGACATAGGTTATGGGTTAGGGTTAGGGTTAGGGTTAGTTTGAGGGTTAGGGCTCGGTTTAGGGTATGGGTTAGGATTAGGGTACGTGTTAGGGTTAGGGTAGGGTTTAGGGTTAGGGTACGCGTTAGGGTTAGGGTAGTTATTAAACCTATCCCACTATCTAGATACCCCTTAGCACGTCAAGGAATATTATTTGGGTGTCCAGCCATGGAGAAGAGTTTAGACACTAGGAGAAGATAAGGAACACACCCATTATCAAGAAATCACATTAGGATTCTCTTTTTAACCTGTTCCTTAAAACACTAGTGCTTAGGAAATCTATTGGAGGCAGAAGCAGTCAAGGGTAGCTTAGGGTTAGGGTTAGGGTTAGGGTTAGGGTACGGCTTAGCGTACGGGTTCGGGTACGGGTTCATGTACGGCATAGGGTATGGGTTAGGGTTAGGGTTAGGGTTAGTTTGAAGGTTAGGGCTCGGTTTAGGGTACGGGTTATGATTAGGGTTCGTGTTAGGGTTAGGGTAGGGGTTAGGGTTAGGGCACGCGTTAGGGATAGGGTAGTTATTAAACCTATCCCACTCTCTAGATACCCCTTAGCACGTCAAGGAATATTATTTGGGGGTCCAGCCATGGAGAAGAGTTTAGACACTAGGAGAAGATAAGGAACACACCCATTATCAAGAAATCACATTAGGATTCTCTTTTTAACCTGTTCCTTTAAACACTAGTGCTTAGGAAATCTATTGGAGGCAGAAGCAGTCAAGGGTAGCTTAGGGTTAGGGTTAGGGTTAGGGTTAGGGTTAGGGTACGGCTTAGGGTATGGGTTCGGGTACGGGTTCGGGTACGGCGTAGGGTATGGGTTAGGGTTAGGGTTAGTTTGACGGTTAGGGCTCGGTTTAGGGTACGGGTTAGGATTAGGGTACGTGTTAGGGTTAGTGTAGGGGTTAGGGTTAGGGTACGCGTTAGGGTTAGGGTAGTTATTAAACCTATCCCACTCTCTAGATACCCCTTAGCAAGTCAAGAAATATTATTTGGGGTTCCAGCCATGGAGAAGAGTTTAGACACTAGGAGAAGGTAAGGAACACACCCATTATCAAGAAATCACATTAGGATTCTCTTTTTAACCTGTTCCTTAAAACACTAGTGCTTAGGAAATCTATTGGAAACAGAAGCAGTCAAGGGTAGCTTAGGGTTAGTGTTAGGGTTAGTGTTAGGATACGGCTTAGGGTACGGGTTCGGGTACGGGTTCGGGTACGGCGTAGGGTATGGGTTAGGGTTAGGGTTAGTTTGAGGGTTAGGGCTCGGTTTAGGGTACGGTTTAGGATTAGGGTACGTGTTAGGTTTAGGGTAGGGGTTAGGGTTAGGGTACGCGTTAGGGTTAGTGTAGTTATTAAACCCATCCCACTCTCTAGATACCCCTTAGCACGTCAAGGAATATTATTTGGGGGTCCAGCCATGGAGAAGAGTTTAGACACTAGGAGAAGATAAGGAACACACCCATTATCAAGAAATCACATTAGGATTCTCTTTTTAACCTGTTCCTTAAAACACTAGTGCTTAGGAAATCTATTGGAGGCAGAAGCAGTCAAGGGTAGCTTAGGGTTAGGGTTAGGGTTAGGGTTAGGGTTAGGGTACGGCTTAGGGTACGGGTTCGGGTACGGGTTCATGTACGGCATAGGGTATGGGTTAGGGTTAGGGTTAGGGTTAGTTTGAAGGTTAGGGCTCGGTTTAGGGTACGGGTTAGGATTAGGGTACGTGTTAGTGTTAGGGTAGGGGTTAGGGTTAGGGTACGCGTTAGGGTTAGGGTAATTATTAAACCCATCCCAGTCTCTAGATACCCCTTAGCACGTCAAGGAATATTATTTGGGGGTCCAGCCATGGAGAAGAGTTTAGACACTAGGAGAAGATAAGGAACACACCCATTATCAAAAAATCACATTAGGATTCTCTTTTTAACCTGTTCCTTAAAACAGTAGTGCTTAGGAAATCTATTTGAGGCAGAAGCAGTCAAGGGTAGCTTAGGGTTAGGGTTAGGGTTAGTGTTAGGGTTAGGGTTATTGTTAGGGTAAGGCTTAGGGTACGGGTTAGGGTACGGGTTCGGGTACGGCATAGGGTATGGGTTAGGGTTAGGGTTAGGGTTAGTTTGAGGGTTAGGGCTCGGTTTAGGGTACGGGTTAGGATTAGGGTACGTGTTAGGGTTAGGGTAGGGTTTAGGGTTAGGGAACGCGTTAGGGTTAGGGTAGTTATTAAACCCATCCCACTCTCTAGATACCCCTTAGCACGTCAAGGAATATTATTTGGGAGTCCAGCCATGGAGAAGAGTTTAGACACTAGGAGAAGATAAGGAACACACCCATTATCAAGAAATCACATTAGTATTCTCTTTTTAACCTGTTCCTTAAAACACTAGCGCTTAGGAAATCTATTGGAGGCAGAAGCAGTCAAGGGTAGCTTAGGGTTAGGGTTAGGGTTAGGGTTAGGGTACGGCTTAGGGTACGGGTTCGGGTACGGGTTCGTGTACGGCATAGGGTATGGGTTAGGGTTAGGGTTAGGGTTAGTTTGAAGGTTAGGGTTCGGTTTAGGGTACGGGTTAGGATTAGGGTTCGTGTTAGGGTTAGGTTAGGGGTTAGGGTTAGGGTATGCGTTAGGGTTAGGGTAGTTATTAAACCTATCCCACTCTCTAGATACCCCTTAGCACGTCAAGGAATATTATTTGTGGGTCCAGCCATGGAGAAGAGTTTAGACACTAGGAGAAGATAAGGAACACACCCATTATCAAGAAATCACATTAGGATTCTCTTTTTAACCTGTTCCTTAAAACCCTAGTGCTTAGGAAATCTATTGGAGGCAGAAGCAGTCAAGGGTAGCTTAGGGTTAGGGTTAGGGTTAGGGTTAGGGTTAGGGTACGGCTTAGGGTACGGGTTCGGGTAGGGGTTCAGGTACGGCGTAGGGTATGGGTTAGGGTTAGGGTTAGTTTGAGGGTTAGGGCTCGGTTTAGGGTACGTGTTAGGGTTAGAGTAGGGGTTAGGTTTAGGGTACGCATTAGGGTTAGGGTAGTTATTAAACCTATCCCACTCTCTAGATACCCCTTAGCACGTCAAGGAATATTATTTTGGGGTGCAGCCATGGAGAAGAGTTTAGACACTAGGATAAGATAAGGAACACACCCATTATCAAGAAATCACATTAGGATTCTCTTTTTAACCTGTTCCTTAAAACACTAGTGCTTAGGAAAACTATTGGAGGCAGAAGCAGTCAAGGGTAGCTTAGGGTTAGGGTTAGGGTTAGGGTTAGGGTTAGTGTTAGGGTACGGGTTCGGGTACGGGTTCGGGTACGGCGTAGGGTATGGGTTAGGGTTAGGGTTAGTTTGAGGGTTAGGGCTCGGTTTAGGGTAGGGGTTAGGATTAGGGTACGTGTTAGGGTTAGGGTAGGGGTTAGGGTTAGGGTACGCGTTAGGGTTAGGGTAGTTATTAAACCTATCCCACTCTCTAGATACCCCTTAGCAAGTCAAGAAATATTATTTGGGGGTCCAGCCATGGAGAAGAGTTTAGACACTAGGAGAAGGTAAGGAACACACCCATTATCAAGAAATCACATTAGGATTCTCTTTTTAACCTGTTCCTTAAAACACTAGTGCTTAGGAAATCTATTGGAAACAGAAGCAGTCAAGGGTAGCTTAGGGTTAGGGTTAGGGTTAGGGTTAGGGTTAGGGTACGGCTTAGGGTATGGCGTAGGGTATGGTTTAGAGTTAGGGTAAGGGTTAGTTTTAGAGTTAGGGCTAGGGTCTGGGTTAGGGTTAGGGTTAGGGTACGCCTTAGGGTACGGGTTCGGGTACGGGTTCGGGTACAACATAAGGTATGGGTTAGTGTTAGGGTTAGGGTTAGTTTTAGGGTTAGGGCTCGGTTTAGGGTACGGTTTAGGATTAGGGTACGTGTTAGGGTTAGGGTACGCGTTAGGGTTAGGGTAGTTATTAAACGTATTCCACTCTCTAGATACCCCTTAGCACGTCCAGGAATATTATTTGGGGGTCCAGACATGGAGAAGAGTTTAGACACTAGGAGAAGATAAGGAACACACCCATTATCAAGAAGTCACATTAGGATTCTCTTTTTAACCTGTTCCTTAAAACACTAGTGCTTAGGAAATCTATTGGAGGCAGAAGCAGTCAAGGGTAGCTTAGGGTTAGGGTTAGGGATAGTGTTAGGGTACGGCTTAGGGTACGGGTTCGGTTACGGGTTCGGGTACGGCGTAGGGTATGGGTTAGGGTTAGGGTTAGTTTGAGGGTTAGGGCTCAGTTTAGGGTACGGGTTAGGATTAGGGTACGTGTTAGGGTTAGGGTAGGGGTTAGGGTTAGGGTACGCGTTAGGGTTAGGGTAGTTATTAAACCCATCCCACTCTCTAGATACCCCTTAGCACGTCAAGGAATATTATTTGGGGGTCCAGCCATGGAGAAGAGTTTAGACACTAGGAGAAGATAAGGAACACACCCATTATCAAGAAATCACATTAGGATTCTCTTTTTAACCTGTTCCTTAAAACACTAGTGCTTAGGAAATCTATTGGAGGCAGAAGCAGTCAAGGGTAGCTTAGGTTTAGGGTCAGGGTTAGGGTTAGGGTTATTGTTATGGTAAGGTTTAGGGTACGGGTTCGGGTACGGGTTCGGGTACGACATAGGGTATGGGTTAGGGTTAGGGTTAGGGTTAGTTTGAGGGTTAGGGCTCGGTTTAGGGTACGGGTTAGGATTAGGGTACGTGTTAGGGTTAGGGTAGGGTTTAGGGTTAGGGTACGCGTTAGGGTTAGGGTAGTTATTAAACCTATCCCACTATCTAGATACCCCTTAGCACGTCAAGGAATATTATTTGGGTGTCCAGCCATGGAGAAGAGTTTAGACACTAGGAGAAGATAAGGAACACACCCATTATCAAGAAATCACATTAGGATTCTCTTTTTAACCTGTTCCTTAAAACACTAGTGCTTAGGAAATCTATTGGAGGCAGAAGCAGTCAAGGGTAGCTTAGGGTTAGGGTTAGGGTTAGGGTTAGGGTTAGGGTACGGCTTAGGGTACGGGTTCGGGTACGGGTTCATGTACGGCATAGGGTATGGGTTAGGGTTAGGGTTAGGGTTAGTTTGAAGGTTAGGGCTCGGTTTAGGGTACGGGTTAGGATTAGGGTTCGTGTTAGGGTTAGGGTAGGGGTTAGGGTTAGGGTACGCGTTAGGGTTAGGGTAGTTATTAAACCTATCCCACTCTCTAGATACCCCTTAGCACGTCAAGGAATATTATTTGGGGGTCCAGCCATGGAGAAGAGTTTAGACACTAGGAGAAGATAAGGAACACACCCATTATCAAGAAATCACATTAGGATTCTCTTTTTAACCTGTTCCTTTAAACACTAGTGCTTAGGAAATCTATTGGAGGCAGAAGCAGTCAAGGGTAGCTTAGGGTTAGGGTTAGGGTTAGGGTTAGGGTTAGGGTACGGCTTAGGGTAGGGGTTCGGGTACGGGTTCGGGTACGGCGTAGGGTATGGGTTAGGGTTAGGGTTAGTTTGACGGTTAGGGCTCGGTTTAGGGTACGGGTTAGGATTAGGGTACGTGTTAGGGTTAGTGTAGGGGTTAGGGTTAGGGTACCCGTTAGGGTTAGGGTAGTTATTAAACCTATCCCACTCTCTAGATACCCCTTAGCAAGTCAAGAAATATTATTTGGGGTTCCAGCCATGGAGAAGAGTTTAGACACTAGGAGAAGGTAAGGAACACACCCATTATCAAGAAATCACATTAGGATTCTCTTTTTAACCTGTTCCTTAAAACACTAGTGCTTAGGAAATCTATTTGAAACAGAAGCAGTCAAGGGTAGCTTAGGGTTAGGGTTAGGGTTAGTGTTAGGATACGGTTAGGGTACGGGTTCGGGTACGGGTTCGGGTACGGCGTAGGGTATGGGTTAGGGTTAGGGTTAGGGTTAGTTTGAGGGTTAGGGCTCGGTTTAGGGTACGGGTTAGGATTAGGGTACGTGTTAGGGTTAGGGTAGGGGTTAGGGTTAGGGTACGCGTTAGGGTTAGGGTAGTTATTAAACCCATCCCACTCTCTAGATACCCCTTAGCACGTCAAGGAATATTATTTGGGGGTCCAGCCATGGAGAAGAGTTTAGACACTAGGAGAAGATAAGGAACACACCCATTATCAAGAAATCACATTAGGATTCTCTTTTTAACCTGTTCCTTAAAACACTAGTGCTTAGGAAATCTATTGGAGGCAGAAGCAGTCAAGGGTAGCTTAGGGTTAGGGTTAGGGTTAGGGTACGGCTTAGGGTACGGGTTCGGGTACGGGTTCATGTACGGCATAGGGTATGGGTTAGGGTTAGGGTTAGGGTTAGTTTGAAGGTTAGGGCTCGGTTTAGGGTACGGGTTAGGATTAGGGTACGTGTTAGTGTTAGGGTAGGGGTTAGGGTTAGGGTACGCGTTAGGGTTAGGGTAATTATTAAACCCATCCCAGTCTCTAGATACCCCTTAGCACGTCAAGGAATATTATTTGGGGGTCCAGCCATGGAGAAGAGTTTAGACACTAGGAGAAGATAAGGAACACACCCATTATCAAAAAATCACATTAGGATTCTCTTTTTAACCTGTTCCTTAAAACAGTAGTGCTTAGGAAATCTATTTGAGGCAGAAGCAGTCAAGGGTAGCTTAGGGTTAGGGTTAGGGTTAGTGTTAGGGTTAGGGTTATTGTTAGGGTAAGGCTTAGGGTACGGGTTCGGGTACGGGTTCGGGTACGGCATAGGGTATGGGTTAGGGTTAGGGTTAGGGTTAGTTTGAGGGTTAGGGCTCGGTTTAGGGTACGGGTTAGGATTAGGGTACGTGTTAGGGTTAGGGTAGGGTTTAGGGTTAGGGTACGCGTTAGGGTTAGGGTAGTTATTAAACCCATCCCACTCTCTAGATACCCCTTAGCACGTCAAGGAATATTATTTGGGGGTCCAGCCATGGAGAAGAGTTTAGACACTAGGAGAAGATAAGGAACACACCCATTATCAAGAAATCACATTAGTATTCTCTTTTTAACCTGTTCCTTAAAACACTAGCGCTTAGGAAATCTATTGGAGGCAGAAGCAGTCAAGGGTAGCTTAGGGTTAGGGTTAGGGTTAGGGTTAGGGTACGGCTTAGGGTACGGGTTCGGGTACGGGTTCGTGTACGGCATAGGGTATGGGTTAGGGTTAGGGTTAGGGTTAGTTTGAAGGTTAGGGCTCGGTTTAGGGTACGGGTTAGGATTAGGGTTCGTGTTAGGGTTAGGTTAGGGGTTAGGGTTAGGGTATGCGTTAGGGTTAGGGTAGTTATTAAACCTATCCCACTCTCTAGATACCCCTTAGCAAGTCAAGAAATATTATTTGGGGGTCCAGCCATGGAGAAGAGTTTAGACACTAGGAGAAGGTAAGGAACACACCCATTATCAAGAAATCACATTAGGATTCTCTTTTTAACCTGTTCCTTAAAACACTAGTGCTTAGGAAATCTATTGGAAACAGAAGCAGTCAAGGGTAGCTTAGGGTTAGGGTTAGGGTTAGTGTTATGATACGGCTTAGGGTACGGGTTCGGGTACGGGTTCGGGTACGGCGTAGGGTATGGGTTAGGGTTAGGGTTAGGGTTAGTTTGAGGGTTAGGGCTCGGTTTAGGGTACGGGTTAGGATTAGGGTACGTGTTAAGGTTAGTGTAGGGGTTAGGGTTAGGGTACGCGTTAGGGTTAGGGTAGTTATTAAACCTATCCCACTCTCTAGATACCCCTTAGCACGTCAAGGAATATTATTTGGGGGTCCAGCCATGGAGAAGAGTTTAGACACTAGGAGAAGATAAGGAACACACCCTTTATCAAGAAATCACATTAGGATTCTCTTTTTAACCTGTTCCTTAAAACACTAGTGCTTAGGAAATCTATTGGAGGCAGAAGCAGTCAAGGGTAGCTTACGGTTAGGGTTAGGGTTAGGGTTAGGGTTAGGGTTAGGGTACGGCTTAGGGTATGGCGTAGGGTATGGTTTAGGGTTAGGGTAAGGGTTAGTTTTAGAGTTAGGGCTAGGGTCTGGGTTAGGGTTAGGGTTAGGGTACGCCTTAGGGTACGGGTTCGGGTACGGGTTCGGGTACAACATAAGGTATGGGTTAGTGTTAGGGTTAGGGTTTGTTTTAGGGTTAGGGCTCGGTTTAGGGTACGGTTTAGGATTAGGGTACGTGTTAGGGTTAGGGTACGCGTTAGGGTTAGGGTAGTTATTAAACGTATTCCACTCTCTAGATACCCCTTAGCACGTCCAGGAATATTATTTGCGGGTCCAGACATGGAGAAGAGTTTAGACACTAGGAGAAGATAAGGAACACACCCATTATCAAGAAGTCACATTAGGATTCTCTTTTTAACCTGTTCCTTAAAACACTAGTGCTTAGGAAATCTATTGGAGGCAGAAGCAGTCAAGGGTAGCTTAGGGTTAGGGATAGGGATAGTGTTAGGGTACGGCTTAGGGTACGGGTTCGGTTACGGGTTCGGGTACGGCGTAGGGTATGGGTTAGGGTTAGGGTTAGGGTTAGTTTGAGGGTTAGGGCTCAGTTTAGGGTACGGGTTAGGATTAGGGTACGTGTTAGGGTTAGGGTAGGGGTTAGGGTTAGGGTACGCGTTAGGGTTAGGGTAGTTATTAAACCCATCCCACTCTCTAGATACCCCTTAGCACGTCATGGAATATTATTTGGGGGTCCAGCCATGGAGAAGAGTTTAGACACTAGGAGAAGATAAGGAACACACCCATTATCAAGAAATCACATTAGGATTCTCTTTTTAACCTGTTCCTTAAAACACTAATGCTTAGGAAATCTATTGGAGGCAGAAGCAGTCAAGGGTAGCTTAGGTTTAGGGTCAGGGTTAGGGTTAGGGTTATTGTTATGGTAAGGTTTAGGGTACGGGTTCGGGTACGGGTTCGGGTACGACATAGGGTATGGGTTAGGGTTAGGGTTAGGGTTAGTTTGAGGGTTAGGGCTCGGTTTAGGGTATGGGTTAGGATTAGGGTACGTGTTAGGGTTAGGGTAGGGTTTAGGGTTAGGGTACGCGTTAGGGTTAGGGTAGTTATTAAACCTATCCCACTATCTAGATACCCCTTAGCACGTCAAGGAATATTATTTGGGTGTCCAGCCATGGAGAAGAGTTTAGACACTAGGAGAAGATAAGGAACACACCCATTATCAAGAAATCACATTAGGATTCTCTTTTTAACCTGTTCCTTAAAACACTAGTGCTTAGGAAATCTATTGGAGGCAGAAGCAGTCAAGGGTAGCTTAGGGTTAGGGTTAGGATTAGGGTTAGGGTTAGGGTACGGCTTAGGGTACGGGTTCGGGTACGGGTTCATGTACGGCATACGGTATGGGTTAGGGTTAGGGTTAGGGTTAGTTTGAAGGTTAGGGCTCGGTTTAGGGTACGGGTTAGGATTAGGGTTCGTGTTAGGGTTAGGGTAGGGGTTAGGGTTAGGGTACGCGTTAGGGTTAGGGTAGTTATTAAACCTATCCCACTCTCTAGATACCCCTTAGCACGTCAAGGAATATTATTTGGGGGTCCAGCCATGGAGAAGAGTTTAGACACTAGGAGAAGATAAGGAACACACCCATTATCAAGAAATCACATTAGGATTCTCTTTTTAACCTGTTCCTTTAAACACTAGTGCTTAGGAAATCTATTGGAGGCAGAAGCAGTCAAGGGTAGCTTAGGGTTAGGGTTAGGGTTAGGGTTAGGGTTAGGGTACGGCTTAGGGTACAGGTTCGGGTACGGGTTCGGGTACGGCGTAGGGTATGGGTTAGGGTTAGGGTTAGTTTGACGGTTAGGGCTCGGTTTAGGGTACGGGTTAGGATTAGGGTACGTGTTAGTGTTAGTGTAGGGGTTAGGGTTAGGGTACCCGTTAGGGTTAGGGTAGTTATTAAACCTATCCCACTCTCTAGATACCCCTTAGCAAGTCAAGAAATATTATTTGGGGTTCCAGCCATGGAGAAGAGTTTAGACACTAGGAGAAGGTAAGGAACACACCCATTATCAAGAAATCACATTAGGATTCTCTTTTTAACCTGTTCCTTAAAACACTAGTGCTTAGGAAATCTATTGGAAACAGAAGCAGTCAAGGGTAGCTTAGGGTTAGGGTTAGGGTTAGTGTTAGGATACGGCTTAGGGTACGGGTTCGGGTACGGGTTCGGGTACGGCGTAGGGTATGGGTTAGGGTTAGGGTTAGGGTTAGTTTGAGGGTTAGGGCTCGGTTTAGGGTACGGGTTAGGATTAGGGTACGTGTTAGGGTTAGGGTAGGGGTTAGGGTTAGGGTACGCGTTAGGGTTAGGGTAGTTATTAAACCCATCCCACTCTCTAGATACCCCTTAGCACGTCAAGGAATATTATTTGGGGGTCCAGCCATGGAGAAGAGTTTAGACACTAGGAGAAGATAAGGAACACACCCATTATCAAGAAATCACATTAGGATTCTCTTTTTAACCTGTTCCTTAAAACACTAGTGCTTAGGAAATCTATTGGAGGCAGAAGCAGTCAAGGGTAGCTTAGGGTTAGGGTTAGGGTTAGGGTTAGGGTTAGGGTACGGCTTAGGGTACGGGTTCGGGTACGGGTTCATGTACGGCATAGGGTATGGGTTAGGGTTAGGGTTAGGGTTAGTTTGAAGGTTAGGGCTCGGTTTAGGGTACGGGTTAGGATTAGGGTACGTGTTAGTGTTAGGGTAGGGGTTAGGGTTAGGGTACGCGTTAGGGTTAGGGTAATTATTAAACCCATCCCAGTCTCTAGATACCCCTTAGCACGTCAAGGAATATTATTTGGGGGTCCAGCCATGGAGAAGAGTTTAGACACTAGGAGAAGATAAGGAACACACCCATTATCAAAAAATCACATTAGGATTCTCTTTTTAACCTGTTCCTTAAAACACTAGTGCTTTGGAAATCTATTTGAGGCAGAAGCAGTCAAGGGTAGCTTAGGGTTAGGGTTAGGGTTAGTGTTAGGGTTAGGGTTATTGTTAGGGTAAGGCTTAGGGTACGGGTTCGGGTACGGGTTCGGGTACGGCATAGGGTATGGGTTAGGGTTAGGGTTAGGGTTAGTTTGAGGGTTAGGGCTCGGTTTAGGGTACGGGTTAGGATTAGGGTACGTGTTAGGGTTAGGGTAGGGTTTAGGGTTAGGGTACGCGTTAGGGTTAGGGTAGTTATTAAACCCATCCCACTCTCTAGATACCCCTTAGCACGTCAAGGAATATTATTTGGGGGTCCAGCCATGGAGAAGAGTTTAGACACTAGGAGAAGATAAGGAACACACCCATTATCAAGAAATCACATTAGGATTCTCTTTTTAACCTGTTCCTTAAAACACTAGTGCTTAGGAAATCTATTTGAGGCAGAAGCAGTCAAGGGTAGCTTAGGGTTAGGGTTAGGGTTAGGGTTAGGGTTAGGGTTATTGTTAGGGTAAGGCTTAGGGTATGGGTACGGGTACGGGTTCGGGTACGGCATAGGGTATGGGTTAGTGTTAGGGTTAGGGTTAGTTTGAAGGTTAGGGCTCGGTTTAGGGTACGGGTTAGGATTAGGGTTCGTGTTAGGGTTAGGTTAGGGGTTAGGGTTAGGGTATGCGTTAGGGTTAGGGTAGTTATTAAACCTATCCCACTCTCTAGATACCCCTTAGCACGTCAAGGAATATTATTTGTGGGTCCAGCCATGGAGAAGAGTTTAGACACTAGGAGAAGATAAGGAACACACCCATTATCAAGAAATCACATTAGGATTCTCTTTTTAACCTGTTCCTTAAAACACTAGTGCTTAGGAAATCTATTGGAGGCAGAAGCAGTCAAGGGTAGCTTAGGGTTAGGGTTAGGGTTAGGGTTAGGGTTAGGGTACGGCTTAGGGTACGGGTTCGGGTAGGGGTTCAGGTACGGCGTAGGGTATGGGTTAGGGTTAGGGTTAGTTTGAGGGTTAGGGCTCGGTTTAGGGTACGTGTTAGGGTTAGAGTAGGGGTTAGGGTTAGGGTACGCATTAGGGTTAGGGTAGTTATTAAACCTATCCCACTCTCTAGATACCCCTTAGCACGTCAAGGAATATTATTTTGGGGTCCAGCCATGGAGAAGAGTTTAGACACTAGGATAAGATAAGGAACACACCCATTATCAAGAAATCACATTAGGATTCTCTTTTTAACCTGTTCCTTAAAACACTAGTGCTTAGGAAAACTATTGGAGGCAGAAGCAGTCAAGGGTAGCTTAGGGTTAGGGTTAGGGTTAGGGTTAGGGTTAGTGTTAGGGTACGGGTTCGGGTACGGGTTCGGGTACGGCGTAGGTTATGGGTTAGGGTTAGGGTTAGTTTGAGGGTTAGGGCTTGGTTTAGGGTAGGGGTTAGGATTAGGGTACGTGTTAGGGTTAGGGTAGGGGTTAGGGTTAGGGTACGAGTTAGGGTTAGGGTAGTTATTAAACCTATCCCACTCTCTAGATACCCCTTAGCAAGTCAAGAAATATTATTTGGGGGTCCAGCCATGGAGAAGAGTTTAGACACTAGGAGAAGGTAAGGAACACACCCATTATCAAGAAATCACATTAGGATTCTCTTTTTAACCTGTTCCTTAAAACACTAGTGCTTAGGAAATCTATTGGAAACAGAAGCAGTCAAGGGTAGCTTAGGGTTAGGGTTAGGGTTAGTGTTAGGATACGGCTTAGGGTACGGGTTCGGGTACGGGTTCGGGTACGGCGTAGGGTATGGGTTAGGGTTAGGGTTAGGGTTAGTTTGAGGGTTAGGGCTCGGTTTAGGGTACGGGTTAGGATTAGGGTACGTGTTAGGGTTAGGGTAGGGGTTAGGGTTAGGGTACGCGTTAGGGTTAGGGTAGTTATTAAACCTATCCCACTCTCTAGATACCCCTTAGCACGTCAAGGAATATTATTTGGGGGTCCAGCCATGGAGAAGAGTTTAGACACTAGGAGAAGATAAGGAACACACACTTTATCAAGAAATCACATTAGGATTCTCTTTTTAACCTGTTCCTTAAAACACTAGTGCTTAGGAAATCTATTGGAGGCAGAAGCAGTCAAGGGTAGCTTACGGTTAGGGTTAGGGTTAGGGTTAGGGTTAGGGTACGGCTTAGGGTATGGCGTAGGGTATGGGTTAGGGTTAGGGTAAGGGTTAGTTTTAGAGTTAGGGCTAGGGTCTGGGTTAGGGTTAGGGTTAGGGTACGCCTTAGGGTACGGGTTCGGGTACGGGTTCGGGTACAACATAAGGTATGGGTTAGTGTTAGGGTTAGGGTTAGTTTTAGGGTTAGGGCTCGGTTTAGGGTACGGTTTAGGATTAGGGTACGTGTTAGGGTTAGGGTACGCGTTAGGGTTAGGGTAGTTATTAAACGTATTCCACTCTCTAGATACCCCTTAGCACGTCCAGGAATATTATTTGGGGGTCCAGACATGGAGAAGAGTTTAGACACTAGGAGAAGATAAGGAACACACCCATTATCAAGAAGTCACATTAGGATTCTCTTTTTAACCTGTTCCTTAAAACACTAGTGCTTAGGAAATCTATTGGAGGCAGAAGCAGTCAAGGGTAGCTTAGGGTTAGGGTTAGGGATAGTGTTAGGGTACGGCTTAGGGTACGGGTTCGGTTACGGGTTCGGGTACGGCGTAGGGTATGGGTTAGGGTTAGGGTTAGGGTTAGTTTGAGGGTTAGGGCTCAGTTTAGGGTACGGGTTAGGATTAGGGTACGTGTTAGGGTTAGGGTAGGGTTTAGGGTTAGGGTACGCGTTAGGGTTAGGGTAGTTATTAAACCTATCCCACTATCTAGATACCCCTTAGCACGTCAAGGAATATTATTTGGGTGTCCAGCCATGGAGAAGAGTTTAGACACTAGGAGAAGATAAGGAACACACCCATTATCAAGAAATCACATTAGGATTCTCTTTTTAACCTGTTCCTTAAAACACTAGTGCTTAGGAAATCTATTGGAGGCAGAAGCAGTCAAGGGTAGCTTAGGGTTAGGGTTAGGGTTAGGGTTAGGGTTAGGGTACGGCTTAGGGTACGGGTTCGGGTACGGGTTCATGTACGGCATAGGGTATGGGTTAGGGTTAGGGTTAGGGTTAGTTTGAAGGTTAGGGCTCGGTTTAGGGTACGGGTGAGGATTAGGGTTCGTGTTAGGGTTAGGGTAGGGGGTAGGGTTAGGGTACGCGTTAGGGTTAGGGTAGTTATTAAACCTATCCCACTCTCTAGATACCCCTTAGCAAGTCAAGAAATATTATTTGGGGTTCCAGCCATGGAGAAGAGTTTAGACACTAGGAGAAGGTAAGGAACACACCCATTATCAAGAAATCACATTAGGATTCTCTTTTTAACCTGTTCCTTAAAACACTAGTGCTTAGGAAATCTATTTGAAACAGAAGCAGTCAAGGGTAGCTTAGGGTTAGGGTTAGGGTTAGTGTTAGGATACGGCTTAGGGTACGGGTTCGGGTACGGGTTCGGGTACGGCGTAGGGTATGGGTTAGGGTTAGGGTTAGGGTTAGTTTGAGGGTTAGGGCTCGGTTTAGGGTACGGGTTAGGATTAGGGTACGTGTTAGGGTTAGGGTAGGGGTTAGGGTTAGGGTACGCGTTAGGGTTAGGGTAGTTATTAAACCCATCCCACTCTCTAGATACCCCTTAGCACGTCAAGGAATATTATTTGGGGGTCCAGCCATGGAGAAGAGTTTAGACACTAGGAGAAGATAAGGAACACACCCATTATCAAGAAATCACATTAGGATTCTCTTTTTAACCTGTTCCTTAAAACACTAGTGCTTAGGAAATCTATTGGAGGCAGAAGCAGTCAAGGGTAGCTTAGGTTAAGGGTTAGGGTTAGGGTTAGGGTTATTGTTATGGTAAGGTTTAGGGTACGGGTTCGGGTACGGGTTCGGGTACGACATAGGTTATGGGTTAGGGTTAGGGTTAGGGTTAGTTTGAGGGTTAGGGCTCGGTTTAGGGTATGGGTTAGGATTAGGGTACGTGTTAGGGTTAGGGTAGGGTTTAGGGTTAGGGTACGCGTTAGGGTTAGGGTAGTTATTAAACCTATCCCACTATCTAGATACCCCTTAGCACGTCAAGGAATATTATTTGGGTGTCCAGCCATGGAGAAGAGTTTAGACACTAGGAGAAGATAAGGAACACACCCATTATCAAGAAATCACATTAGGATTCTCTTTTTAACCTGTTCCTTAAAACACTAGTGCTTAGGAAATCTATTGGAGGCAGAAGCAGTCAAGGGTAGCTTAGGGTTAGGGTTAGGGTTAGGGTTAGGGTACGGCTTAGCGTACGGGTTCGGGTACGGGTTCATGTACGGCATAGGGTATGGGTTAGGGTTAGGGTTAGGGTTAGTTTGAAGGTTAGGGCTCGGTTTAGGGTACGGGTTATGATTAGGGTTCGTGTTAGGGTTAGGGTAGGGGTTAGGGTTAGGGCACGCGTTAGGGATAGGGTAGTTATTAAACCTATCCCACTCTCTAGATACCCCTTAGCACGTCAAGGAATATTATTTGGGGGTCCAGCCATGGAGAAGAGTTTAGACACTAGGAGAAGATAAGGAACACACCCATTATCAAGAAATCACATTAGGATTCTCTTTTTAACCTGTTCCTTTAAACACTAGTGCTTAGGAAATCTATTGGAGGCAGAAGCAGTCAAGGGTAGCTTAGGGTTAGGGTTAGGGTTAGGGTTAGGGTTAGGGTACGGCTTAGGGTATGGGTTCGGGTACGGGTTCGGGTACGGCGTAGGGTATGGGTTAGGGTTAGGGTTAGTTTGACGGTTAGGGCTCGGTTTAGGGTACGGGTTAGGATTAGGGTACGTGTTAGGGTTAGTGTAGGGGTTAGGGTTAGGGTACGCGTTAGGGTTAGGGTAGTTATTAAACCTATCCCACTCTCTAGATACCCCTTAGCAAGTCAAGAAATATTATTTGGGGTTCCAGCCATGGAGAAGAGTTTAGACACTAGGAGAAGGTAAGGAACACACCCATTATCAAGAAATCACATTAGGATTCTCTTTTTAACCTGTTCCTTAAAACACTAGTGCTTAGGAAATCTATTGGAAACAGAAGCAGTCAAGGGTAGCTTAGGGTTAGTGTTAGGGTTAGTGTTAGGATACGGCTTAGGGTACGGGTTCGGGTACGGGTTCGGGTACGGCGTAGGGTATGGGTTAGGGTTAGGGTTAGTTTGAGGGTTAGGGCTCGGTTTAGGGTACGGTTTAGGATTAGGGTACGTGTTAGGTTTAGGGTAGGGGTTAGGGTTAGGGTACGCGTTAGGGTTAGTGTAGTTATTAAACCCATCCCACTCTCTAGATACCCCTTAGCACGTCAAGGAATATTATTTGGGGGTCCAGCCATGGAGAAGAGTTTAGACACTAGGAGAAGATAAGGAACACACCCATTATCAAGAAATCACATTAGGATTCTCTTTTTAACCTGTTCCTTAAAACACTAGTGCTTAGGAAATCTATTGGAGGCAGAAGCAGTCAAGGGTAGCTTAGGGTTAGGGTTAGGGTTAGGGTTAGGGTTAGGGTACGGCTTAGGGTACGGGTTCGGGTACGGGTTCATGTACGGCATAGGGTATGGGTTAGGGTTAGGGTTAGGGTTAGTTTGAAGGTTAGGGCTCGGTTTAGGGTACGGGTTAGGATTAGGGTACGTGTTAGTGTTAGGGTAGGGGTTAGGGTTAGGGTACGCGTTAGGGTTAGGGTAATTATTAAACCCATCCCAGTCTCTAGATACCCCTTAGCACGTCAAGGAATATTATTTGGGGGTCCAGCCATGGAGAAGAGTTTAGACACTAGGAGAAGATAAGGAACACACCCATTATCAAAAAATCACATTAGGATTCTCTTTTTAACCTGTTCCTTAAAACAGTAGTGCTTAGGAAATCTATTTGAGGCAGAAGCAGTCAAGGGTAGCTTAGGGTTAGGGTTAGGGTTAGTGTTAGGGTTAGGGTTATTGTTAGGGTAAGGCTTAGGGTACGGGTTAGGGTACGGGTTCGGGTACGGCATAGGGTATGGGTTAGGGTTAGGGTTAGGGTTAGTTTGAGGGTTAGGGCTCGGTTTAGGGTACGGGTTAGGATTAGGGTACGTGTTAGGGTTAGGGTAGGGTTTAGGGTTAGGGAACGCGTTAGGGTTAGGGTAGTTATTAAACCCATCCCACTCTCTAGATACCCCTTAGCACGTCAAGGAATATTATTTGGGAGTCCAGCCATGGAGAAGAGTTTAGACACTAGGAGAAGATAAGGAACACACCCATTATCAAGAAATCACATTAGTATTCTCTTTTTAACCTGTTCCTTAAAACACTAGCGCTTAGGAAATCTATTGGAGGCAGAAGCAGTCAAGGGTAGCTTACGGTTAGGGTTAGGGTTAGGGTTAGGGTACGGCTTAGGGTACGGGTTCGGGTACGGGTTCGTGTACGGCATAGGGTATGGGTTAGGGTTAGGGTTAGGGTTAGTTTGAAGGTTAGGGTTCGGTTTAGGGTACGGGTTAGGATTAGGGTTCGTGTTAGGGTTAGGTTAGGGGTTAGGGTTAGGGTATGCGTTAGGGTTAGGGTAGTTATTAAACCTATCCCACTCTCTAGATACCCCTTAGCACGTCAAGGAATATTATTTGTGGGTCCAGCCATGGAGAAGAGTTTAGACACTAGGAGAAGATAAGGAACACACCCATTATCAAGAAATCACATTAGGATTCTCTTTTTAACCTGTTCCTTAAAACCCTAGTGCTTAGGAAATCTATTGGAGGCAGAAGCAGTCAAGGGTAGCTTAGGGTTAGGGTTAGGGTTAGGGTTAGGGTTAGGGTACGGCTTAGGGTACGGGTTCGGGTAGGGGTTCAGGTACGGCGTAGGGTATGGGTTAGGGTTAGGGTTAGTTTGAGGGTTAGGGCTCGGTTTAGGGTACGTGTTAGGGTTAGAGTAGGGGTTAGGTTTAGGGTACGCATTAGGGTTAGGGTAGTTATTAAACCTATCCCACTCTCTAGATACCCCTTAGCACGTCAAGGAATATTATTTTGGGGTGCAGCCATGGAGAAGAGTTTAGACACTAGGATAAGATAAGGAACACACCCATTATCAAGAAATCACATTAGGATTCTCTTTTTAACCTGTTCCTTAAAACACTAGTGCTTAGGAAAACTATTGGAGGCAGAAGCAGTCAAGGGTAGCTTAGGGTTAGGGTTAGGGTTAGGGTTAGGGTTAGTGTTAGGGTACGGGTTCGGGTACGGGTTCGGGTACGGCGTAGGGTATGGGTTAGGGTTAGGGTTAGTTTGAGGGTTAGGGCTCGGTTTAGGGTAGGGGTTAGGATTAGGGTACGTGTTAGGGTTAGGGTAGGGGTTAGGGTTAGGGTACGCGTTAGGGTTAGGGTAGTTATTAAACCTATCCCACTCTCTAGATACCCCTTAGCAAGTCAAGAAATATTATTTGGGGGTCCAGCCATGGAGAAGAGTTTAGACACTAGGAGAAGGTAAGGAACACACCCATTATCAAGAAATCACATTAGGATTCTCTTTTTAACCTGTTCCTTAAAACACTAGTGCTTAGGAAATCTATTGGAAACAGAAGCAGTCAAGGGTAGCTTAGGGTTAGGGTTAGGGTTAGGGTTAGGGTTAGGGTACGGCTTAGGGTATGGCGTAGGGTATGGTTTAGAGTTAGGGTAAGGGTTAGTTTTAGAGTTAGGGCTAGGGTCTGGGTTAGGGTTAGGGTTAGGGTACGCCTTAGGGTACGGGTTCGGGTACGGGTTCGGGTACAACATAAGGTATGGGTTAGTGTTAGGGTTAGGGTTAGTTTTAGGGTTAGGGCTCGGTTTAGGGTACGGTTTAGGATTAGGGTACGTGTTAGGGTTAGGGTACGCGTTAGGGTTAGGGTAGTTATTAAACGTATTCCACTCTCTAGATACCCCTTAGCACGTCCAGGAATATTATTTGGGGGTCCAGACATGGAGAAGAGTTTAGACACTAGGAGAAGATAAGGAACACACCCATTATCAAGAAGTCACATTAGGATTCTCTTTTTAACCTGTTCCTTAAAACACTAGTGCTTAGGAAATCTATTGGAGGCAGAAGCAGTCAAGGGTAGCTTAGGGTTAGGGTTAGGGATAGTGTTAGGGTACGGCTTAGGGTACGGGTTCGGTTACGGGTTCGGGTACGGCGTAGGGTATGGGTTAGGGTTAGGGTTAGTTTGAGGGTTAGGGCTCAGTTTAGGGTACGGGTTAGGATTAGGGTACGTGTTAGGGTTAGGGTAGGGGTTAGGGTTAGGGTACGCGTTAGGGTTAGGGTAGTTATTAAACCCATCCCACTCTCTAGATACCCCTTAGCACGTCAAGGAATATTATTTGGGGGTCCAGCCATGGAGAAGAGTTTAGACACTAGGAGAAGATAAGGAACACACCCATTATCAAGAAATCACATTAGGATTCTCTTTTTAACCTGTTCCTTAAAACACTAGTGCTTAGGAAATCTATTGGAGGCAGAAGCAGTCAAGGGTAGCTTAGGTTTAGGGTCAGGGTTAGGGTTAGGGTTATTGTTATGGTAAGGTTTAGGGTACGGGTTCGGGTACGGGTTCGGGTACGACATAGGGTATGGGTTAGGGTTAGGGTTAGGGTTAGTTTGAGGGTTAGGGCTCGGTTTAGGGTACGGGTTAGGATTAGGGTACGTGTTAGGGTTAGGGTAGGGTTTAGGGTTAGGGTACGCGTTAGGGTTAGGGTAGTTATTAAACCTATCCCACTATCTAGATACCCCTTAGCACGTCAAGGAATATTATTTGGGTGTCCAGCCATGGAGAAGAGTTTAGACACTAGGAGAAGATAAGGAACACACCCATTATCAAGAAATCACATTAGGATTCTCTTTTTAACCTGTTCCTTAAAACACTAGTGCTTAGGAAATCTATTGGAGGCAGAAGCAGTCAAGGGTAGCTTAGGGTTAGGGTTAGGGTTAGGGTTAGGGTTAGGGTACGGCTTAGGGTACGGGTTCGGGTACGGGTTCATGTACGGCATAGGGTATGGGTTAGGGTTAGGGTTAGGGTTAGTTTGAAGGTTAGGGCTCGGTTTAGGGTACGGGTTAGGATTAGGGTTCGTGTTAGGGTTAGGGTAGGGGTTAGGGTTAGGGTACGCGTTAGGGTTAGGGTAGTTATTAAACCTATCCCACTCTCTAGATACCCCTTAGCACGTCAAGGAATATTATTTGGGGGTCCAGCCATGGAGAAGAGTTTAGACACTAGGAGAAGATAAGGAACACACCCATTATCAAGAAATCACATTAGGATTCTCTTTTTAACCTGTTCCTTTAAACACTAGTGCTTAGGAAATCTATTGGAGGCAGAAGCAGTCAAGGGTAGCTTAGGGTTAGGGTTAGGGTTAGGGTTAGGGTTAGGGTACGGCTTAGGGTAGGGGTTCGGGTACGGGTTCGGGTACGGCGTAGGGTATGGGTTAGGGTTAGGGTTAGTTTGACGGTTAGGGCTCGGTTTAGGGTACGGGTTAGGATTAGGGTACGTGTTAGGGTTAGTGTAGGGGTTAGGGTTAGGGTACCCGTTAGGGTTAGGGTAGTTATTAAACCTATCCCACTCTCTAGATACCCCTTAGCAAGTCAAGAAATATTATTTGGGGTTCCAGCCATGGAGAAGAGTTTAGACACTAGGAGAAGGTAAGGAACACACCCATTATCAAGAAATCACATTAGGATTCTCTTTTTAACCTGTTCCTTAAAACACTAGTGCTTAGGAAATCTATTTGAAACAGAAGCAGTCAAGGGTAGCTTAGGGTTAGGGTTAGGGTTAGTGTTAGGATACGGTTAGGGTACGGGTTCGGGTACGGGTTCGGGTACGGCGTAGGGTATGGGTTAGGGTTAGGGTTAGGGTTAGTTTGAGGGTTAGGGCTCGGTTTAGGGTACGGGTTAGGATTAGGGTACGTGTTAGGGTTAGGGTAGGGGTTAGGGTTAGGGTACGCGTTAGGGTTAGGGTAGTTATTAAACCCATCCCACTCTCTAGATACCCCTTAGCACGTCAAGGAATATTATTTGGGGGTCCAGCCATGGAGAAGAGTTTAGACACTAGGAGAAGATAAGGAACACACCCATTATCAAGAAATCACATTAGGATTCTCTTTTTAACCTGTTCCTTAAAACACTAGTGCTTAGGAAATCTATTGGAGGCAGAAGCAGTCAAGGGTAGCTTAGGGTTAG
Organism: Eschrichtius robustus; assembly: GCF_028021215.1. Classification (NCBI taxonomy): domain Eukaryota; kingdom Metazoa; phylum Chordata; class Mammalia; order Artiodactyla; family Eschrichtiidae; genus Eschrichtius; species Eschrichtius robustus. The sequence continues at coordinate 444,339 of NW_027175300.1, read as the reverse complement.
GGTTAGGGTTAGGGTACGGCTTAGGGTACGGGTTCGGGTACGGGTTCATGTACGGCATAGGGTATGGGTTAGGGTTAGGGTTAGGGTTAGTTTGAAGGTTAGGGCTCGGTTTAGGGTACGGGTTAGGATTAGGGTACGTGTTAGTGTTAGGGTAGGGGTTAGGGTTAGGGTACGCGTTAGGGTTAGGGTAATTATTAAACCCATCCCAGTCTCTAGATACCCCTTAGCACGTCAAGGAATATTATTTGGGGGTCCAGCCATGGAGAAGAGTTTAGACACTAGGAGAAGATAAGGAACACACCCATTATCAAAAAATCACATTAGGATTCTCTTTTTAACCTGTTCCTTAAAACAGTAGTGCTTAGGAAATCTATTTGAGGCAGAAGCAGTCAAGGGTAGCTTAGGGTTAGGGTTAGGGTTAGTGTTAGGGTTAGGGTTATTGTTAGGGTAAGGCTTAGGGTACGGGTTCGGGTACGGGTTCGGGTACGGCATAGGGTATGGGTTAGGGTTAGGGTTAGGGTTAGTTTGAGGGTTAGGGCTCGGTTTAGGGTACGGGTTAGGATTAGGGTACGTGTTAGGGTTAGGGTAGGGTTTAGGGTTAGGGTACGCGTTAGGGTTAGGGTAGTTATTAAACCCATCCCACTCTCTAGATACCCCTTAGCACGTCAAGGAATATTATTTGGGGGTCCAGCCATGGAGAAGAGTTTAGACACTAGGAGAAGATAAGGAACACACCCATTATCAAGAAATCACATTAGTATTCTCTTTTTAACCTGTTCCTTAAAACACTAGCGCTTAGGAAATCTATTGGAGGCAGAAGCAGTCAAGGGTAGCTTAGGGTTAGGGTTAGGGTTAGGGTTAGGGTACGGCTTAGGGTACGGGTTCGGGTACGGGTTCGTGTACGGCATAGGGTATGGGTTAGGGTTAGGGTTAGGGTTAGTTTGAAGGTTAGGGCTCGGTTTAGGGTACGGGTTAGGATTAGGGTTCGTGTTAGGGTTAGGTTAGGGGTTAGGGTTAGGGTATGCGTTAGGGTTAGGGTAGTTATTAAACCTATCCCACTCTCTAGATACCCCTTAGCAAGTCAAGAAATATTATTTGGGGGTCCAGCCATGGAGAAGAGTTTAGACACTAGGAGAAGGTAAGGAACACACCCATTATCAAGAAATCACATTAGGATTCTCTTTTTAACCTGTTCCTTAAAACACTAGTGCTTAGGAAATCTATTGGAAACAGAAGCAGTCAAGGGTAGCTTAGGGTTAGGGTTAGGGTTAGTGTTATGATACGGCTTAGGGTACGGGTTCGGGTACGGGTTCGGGTACGGCGTAGGGTATGGGTTAGGGTTAGGGTTAGGGTTAGTTTGAGGGTTAGGGCTCGGTTTAGGGTACGGGTTAGGATTAGGGTACGTGTTAAGGTTAGTGTAGGGGTTAGGGTTAGGGTACGCGTTAGGGTTAGGGTAGTTATTAAACCTATCCCACTCTCTAGATACCCCTTAGCACGTCAAGGAATATTATTTGGGGGTCCAGCCATGGAGAAGAGTTTAGACACTAGGAGAAGATAAGGAACACACCCTTTATCAAGAAATCACATTAGGATTCTCTTTTTAACCTGTTCCTTAAAACACTAGTGCTTAGGAAATCTATTGGAGGCAGAAGCAGTCAAGGGTAGCTTACGGTTAGGGTTAGGGTTAGGGTTAGGGTTAGGGTTAGGGTACGGCTTAGGGTATGGCGTAGGGTATGGTTTAGGGTTAGGGTAAGGGTTAGTTTTAGAGTTAGGGCTAGGGTCTGGGTTAGGGTTAGGGTTAGGGTACGCCTTAGGGTACGGGTTCGGGTACGGGTTCGGGTACAACATAAGGTATGGGTTAGTGTTAGGGTTAGGGTTTGTTTTAGGGTTAGGGCTCGGTTTAGGGTACGGTTTAGGATTAGGGTACGTGTTAGGGTTAGGGTACGCGTTAGGGTTAGGGTAGTTATTAAACGTATTCCACTCTCTAGATACCCCTTAGCACGTCCAGGAATATTATTTGCGGGTCCAGACATGGAGAAGAGTTTAGACACTAGGAGAAGATAAGGAACACACCCATTATCAAGAAGTCACATTAGGATTCTCTTTTTAACCTGTTCCTTAAAACACTAGTGCTTAGGAAATCTATTGGAGGCAGAAGCAGTCAAGGGTAGCTTAGGGTTAGGGATAGGGATAGTGTTAGGGTACGGCTTAGGGTACGGGTTCGGTTACGGGTTCGGGTACGGCGTAGGGTATGGGTTAGGGTTAGGGTTAGGGTTAGTTTGAGGGTTAGGGCTCAGTTTAGGGTACGGGTTAGGATTAGGGTACGTGTTAGGGTTAGGGTAGGGGTTAGGGTTAGGGTACGCGTTAGGGTTAGGGTAGTTATTAAACCCATCCCACTCTCTAGATACCCCTTAGCACGTCATGGAATATTATTTGGGGGTCCAGCCATGGAGAAGAGTTTAGACACTAGGAGAAGATAAGGAACACACCCATTATCAAGAAATCACATTAGGATTCTCTTTTTAACCTGTTCCTTAAAACACTAATGCTTAGGAAATCTATTGGAGGCAGAAGCAGTCAAGGGTAGCTTAGGTTTAGGGTCAGGGTTAGGGTTAGGGTTATTGTTATGGTAAGGTTTAGGGTACGGGTTCGGGTACGGGTTCGGGTACGACATAGGGTATGGGTTAGGGTTAGGGTTAGGGTTAGTTTGAGGGTTAGGGCTCGGTTTAGGGTATGGGTTAGGATTAGGGTACGTGTTAGGGTTAGGGTAGGGTTTAGGGTTAGGGTACGCGTTAGGGTTAGGGTAGTTATTAAACCTATCCCACTATCTAGATACCCCTTAGCACGTCAAGGAATATTATTTGGGTGTCCAGCCATGGAGAAGAGTTTAGACACTAGGAGAAGATAAGGAACACACCCATTATCAAGAAATCACATTAGGATTCTCTTTTTAACCTGTTCCTTAAAACACTAGTGCTTAGGAAATCTATTGGAGGCAGAAGCAGTCAAGGGTAGCTTAGGGTTAGGGTTAGGATTAGGGTTAGGGTTAGGGTACGGCTTAGGGTACGGGTTCGGGTACGGGTTCATGTACGGCATACGGTATGGGTTAGGGTTAGGGTTAGGGTTAGTTTGAAGGTTAGGGCTCGGTTTATGGTACGGGTTAGGATTAGGGTTCGTGTTAGGGTTAGGGTAGGGGTTAGGGTTAGGGTACGCGTTAGGGTTAGGGTAGTTATTAAACCTATCCCACTCTCTAGATACCCCTTAGCACGTCAAGGAATATTATTTGGGGGTCCAGCCATGGAGAAGAGTTTAGACACTAGGAGAAGATAAGGAACACACCCATTATCAAGAAATCACATTAGGATTCTCTTTTTAACCTGTTCCTTTAAACACTAGTGCTTAGGAAATCTATTGGAGGCAGAAGCAGTCAAGGGTAGCTTAGGGTTAGGGTTAGGGTTAGGGTTAGGGTTAGGGTACGGCTTAGGGTACAGGTTCGGGTACGGGTTCGGGTACGGCGTAGGGTATGGGTTAGGGTTAGGGTTAGTTTGACGGTTAGGGCTCGGTTTAGGGTACGGGTTAGGATTAGGGTACGTGTTAGTGTTAGTGTAGGGGTTAGGGTTAGGGTACCCGTTAGGGTTAGGGTAGTTATTAAACCTATCCCACTCTCTAGATACCCCTTAGCAAGTCAAGAAATATTATTTGGGGTTCCAGCCATGGAGAAGAGTTTAGACACTAGGAGAAGGTAAGGAACACACCCATTATCAAGAAATCACATTAGGATTCTCTTTTTAACCTGTTCCTTAAAACACTAGTGCTTAGGAAATCTATTGGAAACAGAAGCAGTCAAGGGTAGCTTAGGGTTAGGGTTAGGGTTAGTGTTAGGATACGGCTTAGGGTACGGGTTCGGGTACGGGTTCGGGTACGGCGTAGGGTATGGGTTAGGGTTAGGGTTAGGGTTAGTTTGAGGGTTAGGGCTCGGTTTAGGGTACGGGTTAGGATTAGGGTACGTGTTAGGGTTAGGGTAGGGGTTAGGGTTAGGGTACGCGTTAGGGTTAGGGTAGTTATTAAACCCATCCCACTCTCTAGATACCCCTTAGCACGTCAAGGAATATTATTTGGGGGTCCAGCCATGGAGAAGAGTTTAGACACTAGGAGAAGATAAGGAACACACCCATTATCAAGAAATCACATTAGGATTCTCTTTTTAACCTGTTCCTTAAAACACTAGTGCTTAGGAAATCTATTGGAGGCAGAAGCAGTCAAGGGTAGCTTAGGGTTAGGGTTAGGGTTAGGGTTAGGGTTAGGGTACGGCTTAGGGTACGGGTTCGGGTACGGGTTCATGTACGGCATAGGGTATGGGTTAGGGTTAGGGTTAGGGTTAGTTTGAAGGTTAGGGCTCGGTTTAGGGTACGGGTTAGGATTAGGGTACGTGTTAGTGTTAGGGTAGGGGTTAGGGTTAGGGTACGCGTTAGGGTTAGGGTAATTATTAAACCCATCCCAGTCTCTAGATACCCCTTAGCACGTCAAGGAATATTATTTGGGGGTCCAGCCATGGAGAAGAGTTTAGACACTAGGAGAAGATAAGGAACACACCCATTATCAAAAAATCACATTAGGATTCTCTTTTTAACCTGTTCCTTAAAACACTAGTGCTTTGGAAATCTATTTGAGGCAGAAGCAGTCAAGGGTAGCTTAGGGTTAGGGTTAGGGTTAGTGTTAGGGTTAGGGTTATTGTTAGGGTAAGGCTTAGGGTACGGGTTCGGGTACGGGTTCGGGTACGGCATAGGGTATGGGTTAGGGTTAGGGTTAGGGTTAGTTTGAGGGTTAGGGCTCGGTTTAGGGTACGGGTTAGGATTAGGGTACGTGTTAGGGTTAGGGTAGGGTTTAGGGTTAGGGTACGCGTTAGGGTTAGGGTAGTTATTAAACCCATCCCACTCTCTAGATACCCCTTAGCACGTCAAGGAATATTATTTGGGGGTCCAGCCATGGAGAAGAGTTTAGACACTAGGAGAAGATAAGGAACACACCCATTATCAAGAAATCACATTAGGATTCTCTTTTTAACCTGTTCCTTAAAACACTAGTGCTTAGGAAATCTATTTGAGGCAGAAGCAGTCAAGGGTAGCTTAGGGTTAGGGTTAGGGTTAGGGTTAGGGTTAGGGTTATTGTTAGGGTAAGGCTTAGGGTACGGGTACGGGTACGGGTTCGGGTACGGCATAGGGTATGGGTTAGTGTTAGGGTTAGGGTTAGTTTGAAGGTTAGGGCTCGGTTTAGGGTACGGGTTAGGATTAGGGTTCGTGTTAGGGTTAGGTTAGGGGTTAGGGTTAGGGTATGCGTTAGGGTTAGGGTAGTTATTAAACCTATCCCACTCTCTAGATACCCCTTAGCACGTCAAGGAATATTATTTGTGGGTCCAGCCATGGAGAAGAGTTTAGACACTAGGAGAAGATAAGGAACACACCCATTATCAAGAAATCACATTAGGATTCTCTTTTTAACCTGTTCCTTAAAACACTAGTGCTTAGGAAATCTATTGGAGGCAGAAGCAGTCAAGGGTAGCTTAGGGTTAGGGTTAGGGTTAGGGTTAGGGTTAGGGTACGGCTTAGGGTACGGGTTCGGGTAGGGGTTCAGGTACGGCGTAGGGTATGGGTTAGGGTTAGGGTTAGTTTGAGGGTTAGGGCTCGGTTTAGGGTACGTGTTAGGGTTAGAGTAGGGGTTAGGGTTAGGGTACGCATTAGGGTTAGGGTAGTTATTAAACCTATCCCACTCTCTAGATACCCCTTAGCACGTCAAGGAATATTATTTTGGGGTCCAGCCATGGAGAAGAGTTTAGACACTAGGATAAGATAAGGAACACACCCATTATCAAGAAATCACATTAGGATTCTCTTTTTAACCTGTTCCTTAAAACACTAGTGCTTAGGAAAACTATTGGAGGCAGAAGCAGTCAAGGGTAGCTTAGGGTTAGGGTTAGGGTTAGGGTTAGGGTTAGTGTTAGGGTACGGGTTCGGGTACGGGTTCGGGTACGGCGTAGGTTATGGGTTAGGGTTAGGGTTAGTTTGAGGGTTAGGGCTTGGTTTAGGGTAGGGGTTAGGATTAGGGTACGTGTTAGGGTTAGGGTAGGGGTTAGGGTTAGGGTACGAGTTAGGGTTAGGGTAGTTATTAAACCTATCCCACTCTCTAGATACCCCTTAGCAAGTCAAGAAATATTATTTGGGGGTCCAGCCATGGAGAAGAGTTTAGACACTAGGAGAAGGTAAGGAACACACCCATTATCAAGAAATCACATTAGGATTCTCTTTTTAACCTGTTCCTTAAAACACTAGTGCTTAGGAAATCTATTGGAAACAGAAGCAGTCAAGGGTAGCTTAGGGTTAGGGTTAGGGTTAGTGTTAGGATACGGCTTAGGGTACGGGTTCGGGTACGGGTTCGGGTACGGCGTAGGGTATGGGTTAGGGTTAGGGTTAGGGTTAGTTTGAGGGTTAGGGCTCGGTTTAGGGTACGGGTTAGGATTAGGGTACGTGTTAGGGTTAGGGTAGGGGTTAGGGTTAGGGTACGCGTTAGGGTTAGGGTAGTTATTAAACCTATCCCACTCTCTAGATACCCCTTAGCACGTCAAGGAATATTATTTGGGGGTCCAGCCATGGAGAAGAGTTTAGACACTAGGAGAAGATAAGGAACACACACTTTATCAAGAAATCACATTAGGATTCTCTTTTTAACCTGTTCCTTAAAACACTAGTGCTTAGGAAATCTATTGGAGGCAGAAGCAGTCAAGGGTAGCTTACGGTTAGGGTTAGGGTTAGGGTTAGGGTTAGGGTACGGCTTAGGGTATGGCGTAGGGTATGGGTTAGGGTTAGGGTAAGGGTTAGTTTTAGAGTTAGGGCTAGGGTCTGGGTTAGGGTTAGGGTTAGGGTACGCCTTAGGGTACGGGTTCGGGTACGGGTTCGGGTACAACATAAGGTATGGGTTAGTGTTAGGGTTAGGGTTAGTTTTAGGGTTAGGGCTCGGTTTAGGGTACGGTTTAGGATTAGGGTACGTGTTAGGGTTAGGGTACGCGTTAGGGTTAGGGTAGTTATTAAACGTATTCCACTCTCTAGATACCCCTTAGCACGTCCAGGAATATTATTTGGGGGTCCAGACATGGAGAAGAGTTTAGACACTAGGAGAAGATAAGGAACACACCCATTATCAAGAAGTCACATTAGGATTCTCTTTTTAACCTGTTCCTTAAAACACTAGTGCTTAGGAAATCTATTGGAGGCAGAAGCAGTCAAGGGTAGCTTAGGGTTAGGGTTAGGGATAGTGTTAGGGTACGGCTTAGGGTACGGGTTCGGTTACGGGTTCGGGTACGGCGTAGGGTATGGGTTAGGGTTAGGGTTAGGGTTAGTTTGAGGGTTAGGGCTCAGTTTAGGGTACGGGTTAGGATTAGGGTACGTGTTAGGGTTAGGGTAGGGTTTAGGGTTAGGGTACGCGTTAGGGTTAGGGTAGTTATTAAACCTATCCCACTATCTAGATACCCCTTAGCACGTCAAGGAATATTATTTGGGTGTCCAGCCATGGAGAAGAGTTTAGACACTAGGAGAAGATAAGGAACACACCCATTATCAAGAAATCACATTAGGATTCTCTTTTTAACCTGTTCCTTAAAACACTAGTGCTTAGGAAATCTATTGGAGGCAGAAGCAGTCAAGGGTAGCTTAGGGTTAGGGTTAGGGTTAGGGTTAGGGTTAGGGTACGGCTTAGGGTACGGGTTCGGGTACGGGTTCATGTACGGCATAGGGTATGGGTTAGGGTTAGGGTTAGGGTTAGTTTGAAGGTTAGGGCTCGGTTTAGGGTACGGGTGAGGATTAGGGTTCGTGTTAGGGTTAGGGTAGGGGGTAGGGTTAGGGTACGCGTTAGGGTTAGGGTAGTTATTAAACCTATCCCACTCTCTAGATACCCCTTAGCAAGTCAAGAAATATTATTTGGGGTTCCAGCCATGGAGAAGAGTTTAGACACTAGGAGAAGGTAAGGAACACACCCATTATCAAGAAATCACATTAGGATTCTCTTTTTAACCTGTTCCTTAAAACACTAGTGCTTAGGAAATCTATTTGAAACAGAAGCAGTCAAGGGTAGCTTAGGGTTAGGGTTAGGGTTAGTGTTAGGATACGGCTTAGGGTACGGGTTCGGGTACGGGTTCGGGTACGGCGTAGGGTATGGGTTAGGGTTAGGGTTAGGGTTAGTTTGAGGGTTAGGGCTCGGTTTAGGGTACGGGTTAGGATTAGGGTACGTGTTAGGGTTAGGGTAGGGGTTAGGGTTAGGGTACGCGTTAAGGTTAGGGTAGTTATTAAACCCATCCCACTCTCTAGATACCCCTTAGCACGTCAAGGAATATTATTTGGGGGTCCAGCCATGGAGAAGAGTTTAGACACTAGGAGAAGAGAAGGAACACACCCATTATCAAGAAATCACATTAGGATTCTCTTTTTAACCTGTTCCTTAAAACACTAGTGCTTAGGAAATCTATTGGAGGCAGAAGCAGTCAAGGGTAGCTTAGGGTTAGGGTTAGGGTTAGGGTTAGGGTTAGGGTACGGCTTAGGGTACGGGTTCGGGTACGGGTTCATGTACGGCATAGGGTATGGGTTAGGGTTAGGGTTAGGGTTAGTTTGAAGGTTAGGGCTCGGTTTAGGGTACGGGTTAGGATTAGGGTACGTGTTAGTGTTAGGGTAGGGGTTAGGGTTAGGGTACGCGTTAGGGTTAGGGTAATTATTAAACCCATCCCAGTCTCTAGATACCCCTTAGCACGTCAAGGAATATTATTTGGGGGTCCAGCCATGGAGAAGAGTTTAGACACTAGGAGAAGATAAGGAACACACCCATTATCAAAAAATCACATTAGGATTCTCTTTTTAACCTGTTCCTTAAAACACTAGTGCTTAGGAAATCTATTTGAGGCAGAAGCAGTCAAGGGTAGCTTAGGGTTAGGTTTAGGGTTAGTGTTAGGGTTAGGGTTATAGTTAGGGTAAGGCTTAGGGTACGGGTTCGGGTACGGGTTCGGGTACGGCATAGGGTATGGGTTAGGGTTAGGGTTAGGGTTAGTTTGAGGGTTAGGGCTCGGTTTAGGGTACGGGTTAGGATTAGGGTACGTGTTAGGGTTAGGGTAGGGTTTAGGGTTAGGGTACGCGTTAGGGTTAGGGTAGTTATTAAACCCATCCCACTCTCTAGATACCACTTAGCACGTCAAGGAATATTATTTGGGGGTCCAGCCATGGAGAAGAGTTTAGACACTAGGAGAAGATAAGGAACACACCCATTATCAAGAAATCACATTAGTATTCTCTTTTTAACCTGTTCCTTAAAACACTAGCGCTTAGGAAATCTATTGGAGGCAGAAGCAGTCAAGGGTAGCTTAGGGTTAGGGTTAGGGTTAGGGTTAGGGTACGGCTTAGGGTACGGGTTCGGGTACGGGTTCGTGTACGGCATAGGGTATGGGTTAGGGTTAGGGTTAGGGTTAGTTTGAAGGTTAGGGCTCGGTTTAGGGTACGGGTTAGGATTAGGGTACGTGTTAGTGTTAGGGTAGGGGTTAGGGTTAGGGTACGCGTTAGGGTTAGGGTAATTATTAAACCCATCCCAGTCTCTAGATACCCCTTAGCACGTCAAGGAATATTATTTGGGGGTCCAGCCATGGAGAAGAGTTTAGACACTAGGAGAAGATAAGGAACACACCCATTATCAAAAAATCACATTAGGATTCTCTTTTTAACCTGTTCCTTAAAACACTAGTGCTTAGGAAATCTATTTGAGGCAGAAGCAGTCAAGGGTAGCTTAGGGTTAGGTTTAGGGTTAGTGTTAGGGTTAGGGTTATTGTTAGGGTAAGGCTTAGGGTACGGGTTCGGGTACGGGTTCGGGTACGGCATAGGGTATGGGTTAGGGTTAGGGTTAGGGTTAGTTTGAGGGTTAGGGCTCGGTTTAGGGTACGGGTTAGGATTAGGGTACGTGTTAGGGTTATGGTAGGGTTTAGGGTTAGGGTACGCGTTAGGGTTAGGGTAGTTATTAAACCCATCCCACTCTCTAGATACCACTTAGCACGTCAAGGAATATTATTTGGGGGTCCAGCCATGGAGAAGAGTTTAGACAAAAGGAGAAGATAAGGAACACACCCATTATCAAGAAATCACATTAGTATTCTCTTTTTAACCTGTTCCTTAAAACACTAGCGCTTAGGAAATCTATTGGAGGCAGAAGCAGTCAAGGGTAGCTTAGGGTTAGGGTTAGGGTTAGGGTTAGGGTACGGCTTAGGGTACGGGTTCGGGTACGGGTTCGTGTACGGCATAGGGTATGGGTTAGGGTTAGGGTTAGGGTTAGTTTGAAGGTTAGGGCTCGGTTTAGGGTACGGGTTAGGATTAGGGTTCGTGTTAGGGTTAGGTTAGGGGTTAGGGTTAGGGTATGCGTTAGGGTTAGGGTAGTTATTAAACCTATCCCACTCTCTAGATACCCCTTAGCACGTCAAGGAATATTATTTGTGGGTCCAGCCATGGAGAAGAGTTTAGACACTAGGAGAAGATAAGGAACACACCCATTATCAAGAAATCACATTAGGATTCTCTTTTTAACCTGTTCCTTAAAACACTAGTGCTTAGGAAATCTATTGGAGGCAGAAGCAGTCAAGGGTAGCTTAGGGTTAGGGTTAGGGTTAGGGTTAGGGTTAGGGTACGGCTTAGGGTACGGGTTCGGGTAGGGGTTCAGGTACGGCGTAGGGTATGGGTTAGGGTTAGGGTTAGTTTGAGGGTTAGGGCTCGGTTTAGGGTACGTGTTAGTGTTAGAGTAGGGGTTAGGGTTAGGGTACGCATTAGGGTTAGGGTAGTTATTAAACCTATCCCACTCTCTAGATACCCCTTAGCACGTCAAGGAATATTATTTTGGGGTCCAGCCATGGAGAAGAGTTTAGACACTAGGATAAGATAAGGAACACACCCATTATCAAGAAATCACATTAGGATTCTCTTTTTAACCTGTTCCTTAAAACACTAGCGCTTAGGAAAACTATTGGAGGCAGAAGCAGTCAAGGGTAGCTTAGGGTTAGGGTTAGGGTTAGGGTTAGGGTTAGTGTTAGGGTACGGGTTCGGGTACGGGTTCGGGTACGGCGTAGGGTATGGGTTAGGGTTAGGGTTAGTTTGAGGGTTAGGGCTCGGTTTAGGGTAGGGGTTAGGATTAGGGTACGTGTTAGGGTTAGGGTAGGGGTTAGGGTTAGGGTACGCGTTAGGGTTAGGGTAGTTATTAAACCTATCCCACTCTCTAGATACCCCTTAGCAAGTCAAGAAATATTATTTGGGGGTCCAGCCATGGAGAAGAGTTTAGACACTAGGAGAAGGTAAGGAACACACCCATTATCAAGAAATCACATTAGGATTCTCTTTTTAACCTGTTCCTTAAAACACTAGTGCTTAGGAAATCTATTGGAAACAGAAGCAGTCAAGGGTAGCTTAGGGTTAGGGTTAGGGTTAGTGTTATGATACGGCTTAGGGTACGGGTTCGGGTACGGGTTCGGGTACGGCGTAGGGTATGGGTTAGGGTTAGGGTTAGGGTTAGTTTGAGGGTTAGGGCTCGGTTTAGGGTACGGGTTAGGATTAGGGTACGTGTTAGGGTTAGGGTAGGGGTTAGGGTTAGGGTACGCGTTAGGGTTAGGGTAGTTATTAAACCTATCCCACTCTCTAGATACCCCTTAGCACGTCAAGGAATATTATTTGGGGGTCCAGCCATGGAGAAGAGTTTAGACACTAGGAGAAGATAAGGAACACACCCTTTATCAAGAAATCACATTAGGATTCTCTTTTTAACCTGTTCCTTAAAACACTAGTGCTTAGGATATCTATTGGAGGCAGAAGCAGTCAAGGGTAGCTTAGGGTTAGGGTTAGGGTTAGGGTTAGGGTTAGGGTACGGCTTAGGGTACGGGTTCGGGTACGGGTTCATGTACGGCATAGGGTATGGGTTAGGGTTAGGGTTAGGGTTAGTTTGAAGGTTAGGGCTCGGTTTAGGGTACGGGTTAGGATTAGGGTACGTGTTAGTGTTAGGGTAGGGGTTAGGGTTAGGGTACGCGTTAGGGTTAGGGTAATTATTAAACCCATCCCAGTCTCTAGATACCCCTTAGCACGTCAAGGAATATTATTTGGGGGTCCAGCCATGGAGAAGAGTTTAGACACTAGGAGAAGATAAGGAACACACCCATTATCAAAAAATCACATTAGGATTCTCTTTTTAACCTGTTCCTTAAAACACTAGTGCTTAGGAAATCTATTTGAGGCAGAAGCAGTCAAGGGTAGCTTAGGGTTAGGGTTAGGGTTAGTGTTAGGGTTAGGGTTATTGTTAGGGTAAGGCTTAGGGTACGGGTTCGGGTACGGGTTCGGGTACGGCATAGGGTAAGTGTTAGGGTTAGGGTTAGGGTTAGTTTGAAGGTTAGGGCTCGGTTTAGGGTACGGGTTAGGATTAGGGTTCGTGTTAGGGTTAGGTTAGGGGTTAGGGTTAGGGTATGCGTTAGGGTTAGGGTAATTATTAAACCTATCCCACTCTCTAGATACCCCTTAGCACGTCAAGGAATATTATTTGTGGGTCCAGCCATGGAGAAGAGTTTAGACACTAGGAGAAGATAAGGAACACACCCATTATCAAGAAATCACATTAGGATTCTCTTTTTAACCTGTTCCTTAAAACACTAGTGCTTAGGAAATCTATTGGAGGCAGAAGCAGTCAAGGGTAGCTTAGGGTTAGGGTTAGGGTTAGGGTTAGGGTTAGGGTACGGCTTAGGGTACGGGTTCGGGTAGGGGTTCAGGTACGGCGTAGGGTATGGGTTAGGGTTAGGGTTAGTTTGAGGGTTAGGGCTCGGTTTAGGGTACGTGTTAGGGTTAGAGTAGGGGTTAGGGTTAGGGTACGCATTAGGGTTAGGGTAGTTATTAAACCTATCCCACTCTCTAGATACCCCTTAGCACGTCAAGGAATATTATTTTGGGGTCCAGCCATGGAGAAGAGTTTAGACACTAGGATAAGATAAGGAACACACCCATTATCAAGAAATCACATTAGGATTCTCTTTTTAACCTGTTCCTTAAAACACTAGTGCTTAGGAAAACTATTGGAGGCAGAAGCAGTCAAGGGTAGCTTAGGGTTAGGGATAGGGTTAGGGTTAGGGTTAGTGTTAGGGTACGGGTTCGGGTACGGGTTCGGGTACGGCGTAGGGTATGGGTTAGGGTTAGGGTTAGTTTGACGGTTAGGGCTCGGTTTAGGGTACGGGTTAGGATTAGGGTACGTGTTAGGGTTAGTGTAGGGGTTAGGGTTAGGGTACGCGTTAGGGTTAGGGTAGTTATTAAACCTATCCCACTCTCTAGATACCCCTTAGCAAGTCAAGAAATATTATTTGGGGTTCCAGCCATGGAGAAGAGTTTAGACACTAGGAGAAGGTAAGGAACACACCCATTATCAAGAAATCACATTAGGATTCTCTTTTTAACCTGTTCCTTAAAACACTAGTGCTTAGGAAATCTATTGGAAACAGAAGCAGTCAAGGGTAGCTTAGGGTTAGGGTTAGGGTTAGTGTTAGGATACGGCTTAGGGTACGGGTTCGGGTACGGGTTCGGGTACGGCGTAGGGTATGGGTTAGGGTTAGGGTTAGGGTTAGTTTGAGGGTTAGGGCTCGGTTTAGGGTACGGGTTAGGATTAGGGTACGTGTTAGGGTTAGGGTAGGGGTTAGGGTTAGGGTACGCGTTAGGGTTAGGGTAGTTATTAAACCCATCCCACTCTCTAGATACCCCTTAGCACGTCAAGGAATATTATTTGGGGGTCCAGCCATGGAGAAGAGTTTAGACACTAGGAGAAGATAAGGAACACACCCATTATCAAGAAATCACATTAGGATTCTCTTTTTAACCTGTTCCTTAAAACACTAGTGCTTAGGAAATCTATTGGAGGCAGAAGCAGTCAAGGGTAGCTTAGGGTTAGGGTTAGGGTTAGGGTTAGGGTTAGGGTACGGCTTAGGGTACGGGTTCGGGTACGGGTTCATGTACGGCATAGGGTATTGGTTAGGGTTAGGGTTAGGGTTAGTTTGAAGGTTAGGGCTCGGTTTAGGGTACGGGTTAGGATTAGGGTACGTGTTAGTGTTAGGGTAGGGGTTAGGGTTAGGGTACGCGTTAGGGTTAGGGTAATTATTAAACCCATCCCAGTCTCTAGATACCCCTTAGCACGTCAAGGAATATTATTTGGGGGTCCAGCCATGGAGAAGAGTTTAGACACTAGGAGAAGATAAGGAACACACCCATTATCAAAAAATCACATTAGGATTCTCTTTTTAACCTGTTCCTTAAAACACTAGTGCTTAGGAAAACTATTGGAGGCAGAAGCAGTCAAGGGTAGCTTAGGGTTAGGGTTAGGGTTAGGGTTAGGGTTAGTGTTAGGGTACGGGTTCGGGTACGGGTTCGGGTACGGCGTAGGGTATGGGTTAGGGTTAGGGTTAGTTTGAGGGTTAGGGCTCGGTTTAGGGTAGGGGTTAGGATTAGGGTACGTGTTAGGGTTAGGGTAGGGGTTAGGGTTAGGGTACGCGTTAGGGTTAGGGTAGTTATTAAACCTATCCCACTCTCTAGATACCCCTTAGCAAGTCAAGAAATATTATTTGGGGGTCCAGCCATGGAGAAGAGTTTAGACACTAGGAGAAGGTAAGGAACACACCCATTATCAAGAAATCACATTAGGATTCTCTTTTTAACCTGTTCCTTAAAACACTAGTGCTTAGGAAATCTATTGGAAACAGAAGCAGTCAAGGGTAGCTTAGGGTTAGGGTTAGGGTTAGTGTTATGATACGGCTTAGGGTACGGGTTCGGGTACGGGTTCGGGTACGGCGTAGGGTATGGGTTAGGGTTAGGTTTAGGGTTAGTTTGAGGGTTAGGGCTCGGTTTAGGGTACGGGTTAGGATTAGGGTACGTGTTAGGGTTAGGGTAGGGGTTAGGGTTAGGGTACGCGTTAGGGTTAGGGTAGTTATTAAACCTATCCCACTCTCTAGATACCCCTTAGCACGTCAAGGAATATTATTTGGGGTTCCAGCCATGGAGAAGAGTTTAGACACTAGGAGAAGATAAGGAACACACCCTTTATCAAGAAATCACATTAGGATTCTCTTTTTAACCTGTTCCTTAAAACACTAGTGCTTAGGAAATCTATTTGAGGCAGAAGCAGTCAAGGGTAGCTTAGGGTTAGGGTTAGGGTTAGTGTTAGGGTTAGGGTTATTGTTAGGGTAAGGCTTAGGGTACGGGTTCGGGTACGGGTTCGGGTACGGCATAGGGTATGGGTTAGGGTTAGGGTTAGGGTTAGTTTGAGGGTTAGGGCTCGGTTTAGGGCACGGGTTAGGATTAGGATACGTGTTAGGGTTAGGGTAGGGTTTAGGGTTAGGGTACGCGTTAGGGTTAGGGTAGTTATTAAACCCATCCCACTCTCTAGATACCCCTTAGCACGTCAAGGAATATTATTTGGGGGTCCAGCCATGGAGAAGAGTTTAGACACTAGGAGAAGATAAGGAACACACCCATTATCAAGAAATCACATTAGTATTCTCTTTTTAACCTGTTCCTTAAAACACTAGCGCTTAGGAAATCTATTGGAGGCAGAAGCAGTCAAGGGTAGCTTAGGGTTAGGGTTAGGGTTAGGGTTAGGGTTAGGGTACGGCTTAGGGTACGGGTTCGGGTACGGGTTCGTGTACGGCATAGGGTATGGGTTAGGGTTAGGGTTAGGGTTAGTTTGAAGGTTAGGGCTCGGTTTAGGGTACGGGTTAGGATTAGGGTTCGTGTTAGGGTTAGGTTAGGGGTTAGGGTTAGGGTATGCGTTAGGGTTAGGGTAGTTATTAAACCTATCCCACTCTCTAGATACCCCTTAGCACGTCAAGGAATATTATTTGTGGGTCCAGCCATGGAGAAGAGTTTAGACACTAGGAGAAGATAAGGAACACACCCATTATCAAGAAATCACATTAGGATTCTCTTTTTAACCTGTTCCTTAAAACACTAGTGCTTAGGAAATCTATTGGAGGCAGAAGCAGTCAAGGGTAGCTTAGGGTTAGGGTTAGGGTTAGGGTTAGAGTTAGGGTACGGCTTAGGGTACGGGTTCGGGTAGGGGTTCAGGTACGGCGTAGGGTATGGGTTAGGGTTAGGGTTAGTTTGAGGGTTAGGGCTCGGTTTAGGGTACGTGTTAGGGTTAGAGTAGGGGTTAGGGTTAGGGTACGCATTAGGGTTAGGGTAGTTATTAAACCTATCCCACTCTCTAGATACCCCTTAGCACGTCAAGGAATATTATTTTGGGGTCCAGCCATGGAGAAGAGTTTAGACACTAGGATAAGATAAGGAACACACCCATTATCAAGAAATCACATTAGGATTCTCTTTTTAACCTGTTCCTTAAAACACTAGTGCTTAGGAAAACTATTGGAGGCAGAAGCAGTCAAGGGTAGCTTAGGGTTAGGGTTAGGGTTAGGGTTAGGGTTAGTGTTAGGGTACGGGTTCGGGTACGGCGTAGGGTATGGGTTAGGGTTAGGGTTAGTTTGAGGGTTAGGGCTCGGTTTAGGGTAGGGGTTAGGATTAGGGTACGTGTTAGGGTTAGGGTAGGGGTTAGGGTTAGGGTACGCGTTAGGGTTAGGGTAGTTATTAAACCTATCCCACTCTCTAGATACCCCTTAGCAAGTCAAGAAATATTATTTGGGGGTCCAGCCATGGAGAAGAGTTTAGACACTAGGAGAAGGTAAGGAACACACCCATTATCAAGAAATCACATTAGGATTCTCTTTTTAACCTGTTCCTTAAAACACTAGTGCTTAGGAAATCTATTGGAAACAGAAGCAGTCAAGGGTAGCTTAGGGTTAGGGTTAGGGTTAGTGTTAGGATACGGCTTAGGGTACGGGTTCGGGTACGGGTTCGGGTACGGCGTAGGGTATGGGTTAGGGTTAGGGTTAGGGTTAGTTTGAGGGTTAGGGCTCGGTTTAGGGTACGGGTTAGGATTAGGGTACGTGTTAGTGTTAGGGTAGGGGTTAGGGTTAGGGTACGCGTTAGGGTTAGGGTAGTTATTAAACCCATCCCACTCTCTAGATACCCCTTAGCACGTCAAGGAATATTATTTGGGGGTCCAGCCATGGAGAAGAGTTTAGACACTAGGAGAAGATAAGGAACACACCCATTATCAAGAAATCACATTAGGATTCTCTTTTTAACCTGTTCCTTAAAACACTAGTGCTTAGGAAATCTATTGGAGGCAGAAGCAGTCAAGGGTAGCTTAGGGTTAGGGTTAGGGTTAGGGTTAGGGTTAGGGTACGGCTTAGGGTACGGGTTCGGGTACGGGTTCATGTACGGCATAGGGTATGGGTTAGGGTTAGGGTTAGGGTTAGTTTGAAGGTTAGGGCTCGGTTTAGGGTGCGGGTTAGGATTAGGGTACGTGTTAGTGTTAGGGTAGGGGTTAGGGTTAGGGTACGCGTTAGGGTTAGGGTAATTATTAAACCCATCCCAGTCTCTAGATACCCCTTAGCACGTCAAGGAATATTATTTGGGGGTCCAGCCATGGAGAAGAGTTTAGACACTAGGAGAAGATAAGGAACACACCCATTATCAAAAAATCACATTAGGATTCTCTTTTTAACCTGTTCCTTAAAACACTAGTGCTTAGGAAAACTATTGGAGGCAGAAGCAGTCAAGGGTAGCTTAGGGTTAGGGTTAGGGTTAGGGTTAGGGTTAGGGTTAGTGTTAGGGTACGGGTTCGGGTACGGGTTCCGGTACGGCGTAGGGTATGGGTTAGGGTTAGGGTTAGTTTGAGGGTTAGGGCTCGGTTTAGGGTAGGGGTTAGGATTAGGGTACGTGTTAGGGTTAGGGTAGGGGTTAGGGTTAGGGTACGCGTTAGGGTTAGGGTAGTTATTAAACCTATCCCACTCTCTAGATACCCCTTAGCAAGTCAAGAAATATTATTTGGGGGTCCAGCCATGGAGAAGAGTTTAGACACTAGGAGAAGGTAAGGAACACACCCATTATCAAGAAATCACATTAGGATTCTCTTTTTAACCTGTTCCTTAAAACACTAGTGCTTAGGAAATCTATTGGAAACAGAAGCAGTCAAGGGTAGCTTAGGGTTAGGGTTAGGGTTAGTGTTATGATACGGCTTAGGGTACGGGTTCGGGTACGGGTTCGGGTACGGCGTAGGGTATGGGTTAGGGTTAGGGTTAGGGTTAGTTTGAGGGTTAGGGCTCGGTTTAGGGTACGGGTTAGGATTAGGGTACGTGTTAGGGTTAGGGTAGGGGTTAGGGTTAGGGTACGCGTTAGGGTTAGGGTAGTTATTAAACCTATCCCACTCTCTAGATACCCCTTAGCACGTCAAGGAATATTATTTGGGGGTCCAGCCATGGAGAAGAGTTTAGACACTAGGAGAAGATAAGGAACACACCCTTTATCAAGAAATCACATTAGGATTCTCTTTTTAACCTGTTCCTTAAAACACTAGTGCTTAGGAAATCTATTGGAGGCAGAAGCAGTCAAGGGTAGCTTAGGGTTAGGGTTAGGGTTAGGGTTAGGGTTAGGGTACGGCTTAGGGTACGGGTTCGGGTACGGGTTCATGTACGGCATAGGGTATGGGTTAGGGTTAGGGTTAGGGTTAGTTTGAAGGTTAGGGCTCGGTTTAGGGTACGGGTTAGGATTAGGGTACGTGTTAGTGTTAGGGTAGGGGTTAGGGTTAGGGTACGCGTTAGGGTTAGGGTAATTATTAAACCCATCCCAGTCTCTAGATACCCCTTAGCACGTCAAGGAATATTATTTGGGGGTCCAGCCATGGAGAAGAGTTTAGACACTAGGAGAAGATAAGGAACACACCCATTATCAAAAAATCACATTAGGATTCTCTTTTTAACCTGTTCCTTAAAACACTAGTGCTTAGGAAATCTATTTGAGGCAGAAGCAGTCAAGGGTAGCTTAGGGTTAGGGTTAGGGTTAGTGTTAGGGTTAGGGTTATTGTTAGGGTAAGGCTTAGGGTACGGGTTCGGGTACGGGTTCGGGTACGGCATAGGGTATGGGTTAGGGTTAGGGTTAGGGTTAGTTTGAGGGTTAGGGCTCGGTTTAGGGTACGGGTTAGGATTAGGGTACGTGTTAGTGCTAGGGTAGGGTTTAGGGTTAGGGTACGCGTTAGGGTTAGGGTAGTTATTAAACCCATCCCACTCTCTAGATACCCCTTAGCACGTCAAGGAATATTATTTGGGGGTCCAGCCATGGAGAAGTGTTTAGACACTAGGAGAAGATAAGGAACACACCCATTATCAAGAAATCACATTAGTATTCTCTTTTTAACCTGTTCCTTAAAACACTAGCGCTTAGGAAATCTATTGGAGGCAGAAGCAGTCAAGGGTAGCTTAGGGTTAGGGTTAGGGTTAGTGTTATGATACGGCTTAGGGTACGGGTTCGGGTACGGGTTCGGGTACGGCGTAGGGTATGGGTTAGGGTTAGGGTTAGGGTTAGTTTGAGGGTTAGGGCTCGGTTTAGGGTACGGGTTAGGATTAGGGTACGTGTTAGGGTTAGGGTAGGGGTTAGGGTTAGGGTACGCGTTAGGGTTAGGGTAGTTATTAAACCTATCCCACTCTCTAGATACCCCTTAGCACGTCAAGGAATATTATTTGGGGGTCCAGCCATGGAGAAGAGTTTAGACACTAGGAGAAGATAAGGAACACACCCTTTATCAAGAAATCACATTAGGATTCTCTTTTTAACCTGTTACTTAAAACACTAGTGCTTAGGAAATCTATTGGAGGCAGAAGCAGTCAAGGGTAGCTTACGGTTAGGGTTAGGGTTAGGGTTAGGGTTAGGGTACGGCTTAGGGTATGGCGTAGGGTATGGTTTAGGGTTAGGGTAAGGGTTAGTTTTAGAGTTAGGGCTAGGGTCTGGGTTAGGGTTAGGGTTAGGGTACGCCTTAGGGTACGGGTTCGGGTACGGGTTCGGGTACAACATAAGGTATGGGTTAGTGTTAGGGTTAGGCTTAGTTTTAGGGTTAGGGCTCGGTTTAGGGTACGGTTTAGGATTAGGGTACGTGTTAGGGTTAGGGTACGCGTTAGGGTTAGGGTAGTTATTAAACGTATTCCACTCTCTAGATACCCCTTAGCACGTCCAGGAATATTATTTGGGGGTCCAGACATGGAGAAGAGTTTAGACACTAGGAGAAGATAAGGAACACACCCATTATCAAGAAGTCACATTAGGATTCTCTTTTTAACCTGTTCCTTAAAACACTAGTGCTTAGGAAATCTATTGGAGGCAGAAGCAGTCAAGGGTAGCTTAGGGTTAGGGTTAGGGATAGTGTTAGGGTACGGCTTAGGGTACGGGTTCGGTTACGGGTTCGGGTACGGCGTAGGGTATGGGTTAGGGTTAGGGTTAGGGTTAGTTTGAGGGTTAGGGCTCAGTTTAGGGTACGGGTTAGGATTAGGGTACGTGTTAGGGTTAGGGTAGGGGTTAGGGTTAGGGTACGCGTTAGGGTTAGGGTAGTTATTAAACCCATCCCACTCTCTAGATACCCCTTAGCACGTCAAGGAATATTATTTGGGGGTCCAGCCATGGAGAAGAGTTTAGACACTAGGAGAAGATAAGGAACACACCCATTATCAAGAAATCACATTAGGATTCTCTTTTTAACCTGTTCCTTAAAACACTAGTGCTTAGGAAATCTATTGGAGGCAGAAGCAGTCAAGGGTAGCTTAGGTTTAGGGTCAGGGTTAGGGTTAGGGTTATTGTTATGGTAAGGTTTAGGGTACGGGTTCGGGTACGGGTTCGGGTACGACATAGGGTATGGGTTAGGGTTAGGGTTAGGTTTAGTTTGAGGGTTAGGGCTCGGTTTAGGGTACGGGTTAGGATTAGGGTACGTGTTAGGGTTAGGGTAGGGTTTAGGCTTAGGGTACGCGTTAGGGTTAGGGTAGTTATTAAACCTATCCCACTATCTAGATACCCCTTAGCACGTCAAGGAATATTATTTGGGTGTCCAGCCATGGAGAAGAGTTTAGACACTAGGAGAAGATAAGGAACACACCCATTATCAAGAAATCACATTAGGATTCTCTTTTTAACCTGTTCCTTAAAACACTAGTGCTTAGGAAATCTATTGGAGGCAGAAGCAGTCAAGGGTAGCTTAGGGTTAGGGTTAGGGTTAGGGTTAGGGTTAGGGTACGGCTTAGGGTACGGGTTCGGGTACGGGTTCATGTACGGCATAGGGTATGGGTTAGGGTTAGGGTTAGGGTTAGTTTGAAGGTTAGGGCTCGGTTTAGGGTACGGGTTAGGATTAAGGTTCGTGTTAGGGTTAGGGTAGGGGTTAGGGTTAGGGTACGCGTTAGGGTTAGGGTAGTTATTAAACCTATCCCACTCTCTAGATACCCCTTAGCACGTCAAGGAATATTATTTGGGGGTCCAGCCATGGAGAAGAGTTTAGACACTAGGATAAGATAAGGAACACACCCATTATCAAGAAATCACATTAGGATTCTCTTTTTAACCTGTTCCTTTAAACACTAGTGCTTAGGAAATCTATTGGAGGCAGAAGCAGTGAAGGGTAGCTTAGGGTTAGGGTTAGGGTTAGGGTTAGGGTTAGGGTACGGCTTAGGGTACGGGTTCGGGTACGGGTTCGTGTACGGCGTAGGGTATGGGTTAGCGTTAGGGTTAGTTTGAGGGTTAGGGCTCGGTTTAGGGTACGGGTTAGGATTAGGGTACGTGTTAGGGTTAGGGTAGGGGTTAGGGTTAGGATACGCGTTAGGGTTAGAGTAGTTATTAAACCTATCCCACTCTCTAGATACCCCTTAGCAAGTCAAGAAATATTATTTGGGGTTCCAGCCATGGAGAAGAGTTTAGACACTAGGAGAAGGTAAGGAACACACCCATTATCAAGAAATCACATTAGGATTCTCTTTTTAACCTGTTCCTTAAAACACTAGTGCTTAGGAAATCTATTGGAAACAGAAGCAGTCAAGGGTAGCTTAGGGTTAGGGTTAGGGTTAGTGTTAGGGTTAGGGTTATTGTTAGGGTAAGGCTTAGGGTACGGGTTCGGGTACGGGTTCGGGTACGGCATAGGGTATGGGTTAGGGTTAGGGTTAGGGTTAGTTTGAGGGTTAGGGCTCGGTTTAGGGTACGGGTTAGGATTAGGGTACGTGTTAGTGTTAGGGTAGGGTTTAGGGTTAGGGTACGCGTTAGGGTTAGGGTAGTTATTAAACCCATCCCACTCTCTAGATACCCCTTAGCACGTCAAGGAATATTATTTGGGGGTCCAGCCATGGAGCAGTGTTTAGACACTAGGAGAAGATAAGGAACACACCCATTATCAAGAAATCACATTAGTATTCTCTTTTTAACCTGTTCCTTAAAACACTAGCGCTTAGGAAATCTATTGGAGGCAGAAGCAGTCAAGGGTAGCTTAGGGTTAGGGTTAGGGTTAGGGTTAGGGTACGGCTTAGGGTACGGGTTCGGGTACGGGTTCGTGTACGGCATAGGGTATGGGTTAGGGTTAGGGTTAGGGTTAGTTTGAAGTTTAGGGCTCGGTTTAGGGTACGGGTTAGGATTAGGGTTCGTGTTAGGGTTAGTTTAGGGGTTAGGGTTAGGGTATGCGTTAGGGTTAGGGTAGTTATTAAACCTATCCCACTCTCTAGATACCCCTTAGCACGTCAAGGAATATTATTTGTGGGTCCAGCCATGGAGAAGAGTTTAGACACTAGGAGAAGATAAGGAACACACCCATTATCAAGAAATCACATTAGGATTCTCTTTTTAACCTGTTCCTTAAAACACTAGTGCTTAGGAAATCTATTGGAGGCAGAAGCAGTCAAGGGTAGCTTAGGGTTAGGGTTAGGGTTAGGGTTAGGGTTAGGGTACGGCTTAGTGTACGGGTTCGGGTAGGGGTTCAGGTACGGCGTAGGGTATGGGTTAGGGTTAGGGTTAGTTTGAGGGTTAGGGCTCGGTTTAGGGTACGTGTTAGGGTTAGAGTAGGGGTTAGGGTTAGGGTACGCATTAGGGTTAGGGTAGTTATTAAACCTATCCCACTCTCTAGATACCCCTTAGCACGTCAAAGAATATTATTTTGGGGTCCAGCCATGGAGAAGAGTTTAGACACTAGGATAAGATAAGGAACACACCCATTATCAAGAAATCACATTAGGATTCTCTTTTTAACCTGTTCCTTAAAACACTAGTGCTTAGGAAAACTATTGGAGGCAGAAGCAGTCAAGGGTAGCTTAGGGTTAGGGTTAGGGTTAGGGTTAGGGTTAGTGTTAGGGTACGGGTTCGGGTACGGGTTCGGGTACGGCGTAGGGTATGGGTTAGGGTTAGGGTTAGTTTGAGGGTTAGGGCTCGGTTTAGGGTAGGGGTTAGGATTAGGGTACGTGTTAGGGTTAGGGTAGGGGTTAGGGTTAGGGTACGCGTTAGGGTTAGGGTAGTTATTAAACCTATCCCACTCTCTAGATACCCCTTAGCAAGTCAAGAAATATTATTTGGGGGTCCAGCCATGGAGAAGAGTTTAGACACTAGGAGAAGGTAAGGAACACACCCATTATCAAGAAATCACATTAGGATTCTCTTTTTAACCTGTTCCTTAAAACACTAGTGCTTAGGAAATCTATTGGAAACAGAAGCAGTCAAGGGTAGCTTAGGGTTAGGGTTAGGGTTAGTGTTATGATACGGCTTAGGGTACGGGTTCGGGTACGGGTTCGGGTACGGCGTAGGGTATGGGTTAGGGTTAGGGTTAGGGTTAGTTTGAGGGTTAGGGCTCGGTTTAGGGTACGGGTTAGGATTAGGGTACGTGTTAGGGTTAGGGTAGGGGTTAGGGTTAGGGTACGCGTTAGGGTTAGGGTAGTTATTAAACCTATCCCACTCTCTAGATACCCCTTAGCACGTCAAGGAATATTATTTGGGGGTCCAGCCATGGAGAAGAGTTTAGACACTAGGAGAAGATAAGGAACACACCCTTTATCAAGAAATCACATTAGGATTCTCTTTTTAACCTGTTCCTTAAAACACTAGTGCTTAGGAAATCTATTGGAGGCAGAAGCAGTCAAGGGTAGCTTACGGTTAGGGTTAGGGTTAGGGTTAGGGTTAGGGTTAGGGTACGGCTTAGGGTATGGCGTAGGGTATGGTTTAGGGTTAGGGTAAGGGTTAGTTTTAGAGTTAGGGCTAGGGTCTGGGTTAGGGTTAGGGTTAGGGTACGCCTTAGGGTACGGGTTCGGGTACGGGTTCGGGTACAACATAAGGTATGGGTTAGTGTTAGGGTTAGGGTTAGTTTTAGGGTTAGGGCTCGGTTTAGGGTACGGTTTAGGATTAGGGTACGTGTTAGGGTTAGGGTACGCGTTAGGGTTAGGGTAGTTATTAAACGTATTCCACTCTCTAGATACCCCTTAGCACGTCCAGGAATATTATTTGGGGGTCCAGACATGGAGAAGAGTTTAGACACTAGGAGAAGATAAGGAACACACCCATTATCAAGAAGTCACATTAGGATTCTCTTTTTAACCTGTTCCTTAAAACACTAGTGCTTAGGAAATCTATTGGAGGCAGAATCAGTCAAGGGTAGCTTAGGGTTAGGGTTAGGGATAGTGTTAGGGTACGGCTTAGGGTACGGGTTCGGTTACGGGTTCGGGTACGGCGTAGGGTATGGGTTAGGGTTAGGGTTAGGGTTAGTTTGAGGGTTAGGGCTCAGTTTAGGGTACGGGTTAGGATTAGGGTACGTGTTAGGGTTAGGGTAGGGGTTAGGGTTAGGGTACGCGTTAGGGTTAGGGTAGTTATTAAACCCATCCCACTCTCTAGATACCCCTTAGCACGTCAAGGAATATTATTTGGGGGTCCAGCCATGGAGAAGAGTTTAGACACTAGGAGAAGATAAGGAACACACCCATTATCAAGAAATCACATTAGGATTCTCTTTTTAACCTGTTCCTTAAAACACTAGTGCTTAGGAAATCTATTGGAGGCAGAAGCAGTCAAGGGTAGCTTAGGTTTAGGGTCAAGGTTAGGGTTAGGGTTATTGTTATGGTAAGGTTTAGGGTACGGGTTCGGGTACGGGTTCGTGTACGACATAGGGTATGGGTTAGGGTTAGGGTTAGGGTTAGTTTGAGGGTTAGGGCTCGGTTTAGGTTACGGGTTAGGATTAGGGTACGTGTTAGGGTTAGGGTAGGGTTTAGGCTTAGGGTACGCGTTAGGGTTAGGGTAGTTATTAAACCTATCCCACTATCTAGATACCCCTTAGCACGTCAAGGAATATTATTTGGGTGTCCAGCCATGGAGAAGAGTTTAGACACTAGGAGAAGATAAGGAACACACCCATTATCAAGAAATCACATTAGGATTCTCTTTTTAACCTGTTCCTTAAAACACTAGTGCTTAGGAAATCTATTGGAGGCAGAAGCAGTCAAGGGTAGCTTAGGGTTAGGGTTAGGGTTAGGGTTAGGGTTAGGGTACGGCTTAGGGTACGGGTTCGGGTACGGGTTCATGTACGGCATAGGGTATGGGTTAGGGTTAGGGTTAGGGTTAGTTTGAAGGTTAGGGCTCGGTTTAGGGTACGGGTTAGGATTAAGGTTCGTGTTAGGGTTAGGGTAGGGGTTAGGGTTAGGGTACGCGTTAGGGTTAGGGTAGTTATTAAACCTATCCCACTCTCTAGATACCCCTTAGCACGTCAAGGAATATTATTTGGGGGTCCAGCCATGGAGAAGAGTTTAGACACTAGGATAAGATAAGGAACACACCCATTATCAAGAAATCACATTAGGATTCTCTTTTTAACCTGTTCCTTTAAACACTAGTGCTTAGGAAATCTATTGGAGGCAGAAGCAGTGAAGGGTAGCTTAGGGTTAGGGTTAGGGTTAGGGTTAGGGTTAGGGTACGGCTAAGGGTACGGGTTCGGGTACGGGTTCGTGTACGGCGTAGGGTATGGGTTAGGGTTAGGGTTAGTTTGAGGGTTAGGGCTCGGTTTAGGGTACGGGTTAGGATTAGGGTAGGGGTTAGGGTTAGGATACGCGTTAGGGTTAGAGTAGTTATTAAACCTATCCCACTCTCTAGATACCCCTTAGCAAGTCAAGAAATATTATTTGGGGTTCCAGCCATGGAGAAGAGTTTAGACACTAGGAGAAGGTAAGGAACACACCCATTATCAAGAAATCACATTAGGATTCTCTTTTTAACCTGTTCCTTATAACACTAGTGCTTAGGAAATCTATTGGAAACAGAAGCAGTCAAGGGTAGCTTAGGGTTAGGGTTAGGGTTAGTGTTAGGATACGGCTTAGGGTACGGGTTCGGGTACGGGTTCGGGTACGGCGTAGGGTATGGGTTAGGGTTAGGGTTAGGGTACGGCTTAGGGTACGGGTTCGGGTACGGGTTCGGGTACGGCATAGGGTATGGGTTAGGGTTAGGGTTAGGGTTAGTTTGAGGGTTAGGGCTCGGTTTAGGGTACGGGTTAGGATTAGGGTACGTGTTAGGGTTAGGGTAGGGGTTAGGGTTAGGGTACGCGTTAGGGTTAGGGTAGTTATTAAACCTATCCCACTCTCTAGATACCCCTTAGCTCGTCAAGGAATATTATTTGGGGGTCCAGCCATGGAGAAGAGTTTAGACACTAGGAGAAGATAAGGAACACACCCATTATCAAGAAATCACATTAGGATTCTCTTTTTAACCTGTTCCTTAAAACACTAGTGCTTAGGAAATCTATTGGAGGCAGAAGCAGTCAAGGGTAGCTTAGGTTTAGGGTCAGGGTTGGGGTTAGGGTTATTGTTATGGTAAGGTTTAGGGTACGGGTTCGGGTACGGGTTCGGGTACGACATAGGGTATGGGTTAGGGTTAGGGTTAGGTTTAGTTTGAGGGTTAGGGCTCGGTTTAGGGTACGGGTTAGGATTAGGGTACGTGTTAGGGTTAGGGTAGGGTTTAGGCTTAGGGTACGCGTTAGGGTTAGGGTAGTTATTAAACCTATCCCACTATCTAGATACCCCTTAGCACGTCAAGGAATATTATTTGGGTGTCCAGCCATGGAGAAGAGTTTAGACACTAGGAGAAGATAAGGAACACACCCATTATCAAGAAATCACATTAGGATTCTCTTTTTAACCTGTTCCTTAAAACACTAGTGCTTAGGAAATCTATTGGAGGCAGAAGCAGTCAAGGGTAGCTTAGGGTTAGGGTTAGGGTTAGGGTTAGGGTTAGGGTACGGCTTAGGGTACGGGTTCGGGTACGGGTTCATGTACGGCATAGGGTATGGGTTAGGGTTAGGGTTAGGGTTAGTTTGAAGGTTAGGGCTCGGTTTAGGGTACGGGTTAGGATTAAGGTTCGTGTTAGGGTTAGGGTAGGGGTTAGGGTTAGGGTACGCGTTAGGGTTAGGGTAGTTATTAAACCTATCCCACTCTCTAGATACCCCTTAGCACGTCAAGGAATATTATTTGGGGGTCCAGCCATGGAGAAGAGTTTAGACACTAGGATAAGATAAGGAACACACCCATTATCAAGAAATCACATTAGGATTCTCTTTTTAACCTGTTCCTTTAAACACTAGTGCTTAGGAAATCTATTGGAGGCAGAAGCAGTGAAGGGTAGCTTAGGGTTAGGGTTAGGGTTAGGGTTAGGGTTAGGGTACGGCTTAGGGTACGGGTTCGGGTACGGGTTCGTGTACGGCGTAGGGTATGGGTTAGCGTTAGGGTTAGTTTGAGGGTTAGGGCTCGGTTTAGGGTACGGGTTAGGATTAGGGTACGTGTTAGGGTTAGGGTAGGGGTTAGGGTTAGGATACGCGTTAGGGTTAGAGTAGTTATTAAACCTATCCCACTCTCTAGATACCCCTTAGCAAGTCAAGAAATATTATTTGGGGTTCCAGCCATGGAGAAGAGTTTAGACACTAGGAGAAGGTAAGGAACACACCCATTATCAAGAAATCACATTAGGATTCTCTTTTTAACCTGTTCCTTAAAACACTAGTGCTTAGGAAATCTATTGGAAACAGAAGCAGTCAAGGGTAGCTTAGGGTTAGGGTTAGGGTTAGTGTTAGGGTTAGGGTTATTGTTAGGGTAAGGCTTAGGGTACGGGTTCGGGTACGGGTTCGGGTACGGCATAGGGTATGGGTTAGGGTTAGGGTTAGGGTTAGTTTGAGGGTTAGGGCTCGGTTTAGGGTACGGGTTAGGATTAGGGTACGTGTTAGTGTTAGGGTAGGGTTTAGGGTTAGGGTACGCGTTAGGGTTAGGGTAGTTATTAAACCCATCCCACTCTCTAGATACCCCTTAGCACGTCAAGGAATATTATTTGGGGGTCCAGCCATGGAGCAGTGTTTAGACACTAGGAGAAGATAAGGAACACACCCATTATCAAGAAATCACATTAGTATTCTCTTTTTAACCTGTTCCTAAAAAACACTAGCGCTTAGGAAATCTATTGGAGGCAGAAGCAGTCAAGGGTAGCTTAGGGTTAGGGTTAGGGTTAGGGTTAGGGTACGGCTTAGGGTACGGGTTCGGGTACGGGTTCGTGTACGGCATAGGGTATGGGTTAGGGTTAGGGTTAGGGTTAGTTTGAAGTTTAGGGCTCGGTTTAGGGTACGGGTTAGGATTAGGGTTCGTGTTAGGGTTAGTTTAGGGGTTAGGGTTAGGGTATGCGTTAGGGTTAGGGTAGTTATTAAACCTATCCCACTCTCTAGATACCCCTTAGCACGTCAAGGAATATTATTTGTGGGTCCAGCCATGGAGAAGAGTTTAGACACTAGGAGAAGATAAGGAACACACCCATTATCAAGAAATCACATTAGGATTCTCTTTTTAACCTGTTCCTTAAAACACTAGTGCTTAGGAAATCTATTGGAGGCAGAAGCAGTCAAGGGTAGCTTAGGGTTAGGGTTAGGGTTAGGGTTAGGGTTAGGGTACGGCTTAGTGTACGGGTTCGGGTAGGGGTTCAGGTACGGCGTAGGGTATGGGTTAGGGTTAGGGTTAGTTTGAGGGTTAGGGCTCGGTTTAGGGTACGTGTTAGGGTTAGAGTAGGGGTTAGGGTTAGGGTACGCATTAGGGTTAGGGTAGTTATTAAACCTATCCCACTCTCTAGATACCCCTTAGCACGTCAAAGAATATTATTTTGGGGTCCAGCCATGGAGAAGAGTTTAGACACTAGGATAAGATAAGGAACACACCCATTATCAAGAAATCACATTAGGATTCTCTTTTTAACCTGTTCCTTAAAACACTAGTGCTTAGGAAAACTATTGGAGGCAGAAGCAGTCAAGGGTAGCTTAGGGTTAGGGTTAGGGTTAGGGTTAGGGTTAGTGTTAGGGTACGGGTTCGGGTACGGGTTCGGGTACGGCGTAGGGTATGGGTTAGGGTTAGGGTTAGTTTGAGGGTTAGGGCTCGGTTTAGGGTAGGGGTTAGGATTAGGGTACGTGTTAGGGTTAGGGTAGGGGTTAGGGTTAGGGTACGCGTTAGGGTTAGGGTAGTTATTAAACCTATCCCACTCTCTAGATACCCCTTAGCAAGTCAAGAAATATTATTTGGGGGTCCAGCCATGGAGAAGAGTTTAGACACTAGGAGAAGGTAAGGAACACACCCATTATCAAGAAATCACATTAGGATTCTCTTTTTAACCTGTTCCTTAAAACACTAGTGCTTAGGAAATCTATTGGAAACAGAAGCAGTCAAGGGTAGCTTAGGGTTAGGGTTAGGGTTAGTGTTATGATACGGCTTAGGGTACGGGTTCGGGTACGGGTTCGGGTACGGCGTAGGGTATGGGTTAGGGTTAGGGTTAGGGTTAGTTTGAGGGTTAGGGCTCGGTTTAGGGTACGGGTTAGGATTAGGGTACGTGTTAGGGTTAGGGTAGGGGTTAGGGTTAGGGTACGCGTTAGGGTTAGGGTAGTTATTAAACCTATCCCACTCTCTAGATACCCCTTAGCACGTCAAGGAATATTATTTGGGGGTCCAGCCATGGAGAAGAGTTTAGACACTAGGAGAAGATAAGGAACACACCCTTTATCAAGAAATCACATTAGGATTCTCTTTTTAACCTGTTCCTTAAAACACTAGTGCTTAGGAAATCTATTGGAGGCAGAAGCAGTCAAGGGTAGCTTACGGTTAGGGTTAGGGTTAGGGTTAGGGTTAGGGTTAGGGTACGGCTTAGGGTATGGCGTAGGGTATGGTTTAGGGTTAGGGTAAGGGTTAGTTTTAGAGTTAGGGCTAGGGTCTGGGTTAGGGTTAGGGTTAGGGTACGCCTTAGGGTACGGGTTCGGGTACGGGTTCGGGTACAACATAAGGTATGGGTTAGTGTTAGGGTTAGGGTTAGTTTTAGGGTTAGGGCTCGGTTTAGGGTACGGTTTAGGATTAGGGTACGTGTTAGGGTTAGGGTACGCGTTAGGGTTAGGGTAGTTATTAAACGTATTCCACTCTCTAGATACCCCTTAGCACGTCCAGGAATATTATTTGGGGGTCCAGACATGGAGAAGAGTTTAGACACTAGGAGAAGATAAGGAACACACCCATTATCAAGAAGTCACATTAGGATTCTCTTTTTAACCTGTTCCTTAAAACACTAGTGCTTAGGAAATCTATTGGAGGCAGAATCAGTCAAGGGTAGCTTAGGGTTAGGGTTAGGGATAGTGTTAGGGTACGGCTTAGGGTACGGGTTCGGTTACGGGTTCGGGTACGGCGTAGGGTATGGGTTAGGGTTAGGGTTAGGGTTAGTTTGAGGGTTAGGGCTCAGTTTAGGGTACGGGTTAGGATTAGGGTACGTGTTAGGGTTAGGGTAGGGGTTAGGGTTAGGGTACGCGTTAGGGTTAGGGTAGTTATTAAACCCATCCCACTCTCTAGATACCCCTTAGCACGTCAAGGAATATTATTTGGGGGTCCAGCCATGGAGAAGAGTTTAGACACTAGGAGAAGATAAGGAACACACCCATTATCAAGAAATCACATTAGGATTCTCTTTTTAACCTGTTCCTTAAAACACTAGTGCTTAGGAAATCTATTGGAGGCAGAAGCAGTCAAGGGTAGCTTAGGTTTAGGGTCAAGGTTAGGGTTAGGGTTATTGTTATGGTAAGGTTTAGGGTACGGGTTCGGGTACGGGTTCGTGTACGACATAGGGTATGGGTTAGGGTTAGGGTTAGGGTTAGTTTGAGGGTTAGGGCTCGGTTTAGGTTACGGGTTAGGATTAGGGTACGTGTTAGGGTTAGGGTAGGGTTTAGGCTTAGGGTACGCGTTAGGGTTAGGGTAGTTATTAAACCTATCCCACTATCTAGATACCCCTTAGCACGTCAAGGAATATTATTTGGGTGTCCAGCCATGGAGAAGAGTTTAGACACTAGGAGAAGATAAGGAACACACCCATTATCAAGAAATCACATTAGGATTCTCTTTTTAACCTGTTCCTTAAAACACTAGTGCTTAGGAAATCTATTGGAGGCAGAAGCAGTCAAGGGTAGCTTAGGGTTAGGGTTAGGGTTAGGGTTAGGGTTAGGGTACGGCTTAGGGTACGGGTTCGGGTACGGGTTCATGTACGGCATAGGGTATGGGTTAGGGTTAGGGTTAGGGTTAGTTTGAAGGTTAGGGCTCGGTTTAGGGTACGGGTTAGGATTAAGGTTCGTGTTAGGGTTAGGGTAGGGGTTAGGGTTAGGGTACGCGTTAGGGTTAGGGTAGTTATTAAACCTATCCCACTCTCTAGATACCCCTTAGCACGTCAAGGAATATTATTTGGGGGTCCAGCCATGGAGAAGAGTTTAGACACTAGGATAAGATAAGGAACACACCCATTATCAAGAAATCACATTAGGATTCTCTTTTTAACCTGTTCCTTTAAACACTAGTGCTTAGGAAATCTATTGGAGGCAGAAGCAGTGAAGGGTAGCTTAGGGTTAGGGTTAGGGTTAGGGTTAGGGTTAGGGTTAGGGTACGGCTTAGGGTACGGGTTCGGGTACGGGTTCGTGTACGGCGTAGGGTATGGGTTAGGGTTAGGGTTAGTTTGAGGGTTAGGGCTCGGTTTAGGGTACGGGTTAGGATTAGGGTAGGGGTTAGGGTTAGGATACGCGTTAGGGTTAGAGTAGTTATTAAACCTATCCCACTCTCTAGATACCCCTTAGCAAGTCAAGAAATATTATTTGGGGTTCCAGCCATGGAGAAGAGTTTAGACACTAGGAGAAGGTAAGGAACACACCCATTATCAAGAAATCACATTAGGATTCTCTTTTTAACCTGTTCCTTATAACACTAGTGCTTAGGAAATCTATTGGAAACAGAAGCAGTCAAGGGTAGCTTAGGGTTAGGGTTAGGGTTAGTGTTAGGATACGGCTTAGGGTACGGGTTCGGGTACGGGTTCGGGTACGGCGTAGGGTATGGGTTAGGGTTAGGGTTAGGGTTAGTTTGAGGGTTAGGGCTCGGTTTAGGGTACGGGTTAGGATTAGGGTACGTGTTAGGGTTAGGGTAGGGGTTAGGGTTAGGGTACGCGTTAGGGTTAGGGTAGCTATTAAACCCATCCCACTCTCTAGATACCCCTTAGCACGTCAAGGAATATTATTTGGGGGTCCAGCCATGGAGAAGAGTTTAGACACTAGGAGAAGATAAGGAACACACCCATTATCAAGAAATCACATTAGTATTCTCTTTTTAACCTGTTCCTTAAAACACTAGCGCTTAGGAAATCTATTGGAGGCAGAAGCAGTCAAGGGTAGCTTAGGGTTAGGGTTAGGGTTAGGGTTAGGGTACGGCTTAGGGTACGGGTTCGGGTATGGGTTCGTGTACGGCATAGGGTATGGGTTAGGGTTAGGGTTAGGGTTAGTTTGAAGGTTAGGGCTCGGTTTAGGGTACGGGTTAGGATTAGGGTTCGTGTTAGGGTTAGGTTAGGGGTTAGGGTTAGGGTACGCGTTAGGGTTAGGGTAGTTATTAAACCTATCCCACTCTCTAGATACCCCTTAGCACGTCAAGGAATATTATTTGTGGGTCCAGCCATGGAGAAGAGTTTAGACACTAGGAGAAGATAAGGAACACACCCATTATCAAGAAATCACATTAGGATTCTCTTTTTAACCTGTTCCTTAAAACACTAGTGCTTAGGAAATCTATTGGAGGCAGAAGCAGTCAAGGGTAGCTTAGGGTTAGGGTTAGGGTTAGGGTTAGGGTACGGCTTAGGTTACGGGTTCGGGTACGGGTTCGGGTACGGGTTCGGGTACGGCGTAGGGTATGGGTTAGGGTTAGGGTTAGGGTTAGTTTGAGGGTTAGGGCTCGGTTTAGGGAACGTGTTAGGGTTAGAGTAGGGGTTAGGGTTAGGGTACGCATTAGGGTTAGGGTAGTTGTTAAACCTATCCCACTCTCTAGATACCCCTTAGCAAGTCAAGGAATATTATTTGGGGGTCCAGCCATGGAGAAGAGTTTAGACACTAGGAGAAGATAAGGAACACACCCATTATCAAGAAATCACATTAGGATTCTCTTTTTAACCTGTTCCTTAAAACACTAGTGCTTAGGAAATCTATTGGAGGCAGAAGCAGTCAAGGGTAGCTTAGGGTTAGGGTTAGGGTTAGGGTTAGGGTTAGGGTACGGCTTAGGGTACGGGTTCGGGTACGGGTTCGGGTACGGCATAGGGTATGGGTTAGGGTTAGGGTTAGGGTTAGTTTGAGGGTTAGGGCTCGGCTTACGGTACGGGTTAGGATTAGGGTACGTGTTAGGGTTAGGGTAGGGGTTAGGGTTAGGGCACGCGTTAGGGATAGGGTAGTTATTAAACCTATCCCACTCTCTAGATACCCCTTAGCACGTCAAGGAATATTATTTTGGGGTCGAGCCATGGAGAAGAGTTTAGACACTAGGATAAGATAAGGAACACACCCATTATCAAGAAATCACATTAGGATTCTCTTTTTAACCTGTTCCTTAAAACACTAGTGCTTAGGAAAACTATTGGAGGCAGAAGCAGTCAAGGGTAGTTTAGGGTTAGGGTTAGGGTTAGGGTTAGGGTTAGTGTTAGGGTACGGATTCGGGTACGGGTTCGGGTACGGCGTAGGGTATGGGTTAGGGTTAGGGTTAGGGTTAGTTTGAGGGTTAGGGCTCGGTTTAGGGTACGGGTTAGGATTAGGGTACGTGTTAGTGTTACAGTAGGGGTTAGGGTTAGGGTACGCGTTAGGGTTAGGGTAGTTATTAAACCCATCCCACTCTCTAGATACCCCTTAGCAAGTCAAGGAATATTATTTGGGGGTCCAGCCATGGAGAAGAGTTTAGACACTAGGAGAAGATAAGGAACACACCCATTATCCTGAAACACATTAGGATTCTCTTTTTAACCTGTTCCTTAAAACACTAGTGCTTAGGAAATCTATTGGAGGCAGAAGCATTCAAGGGTAGCTTAGGGTTAGTGTTAGGGTTAGTGTTAGGATACGGCTTAGGGTACGGGTTCGGGTACGGGTTCGGGTACGGCGTAGGGTATGGGTTAGAGTTAGGGTTAGGGTTAGGGTTAGTTTGAGGGTTAGGGCTCGGTTGAGGGTACGGGTTAGGATTAGGGTACGTGTTAGGGTTAGGGTAGGGTTTAGGGTTAGGGTACGCGTTAGGGTTAGGGTAGTTATTAAACCCATCCCACTCTCTAGATACCCCTTAGCACGTCAAGGAATATTATTTGGGGGTCCAGCCATGGAGAAGAGTTTAGACACTAGGAGAAGATAAGGAACACACCCATTATCAAGAAGTCACATTAGGATTCTCTTTTTAACCTGTTCCTTAAAACACTAGTGCTTAGGAAATCTATTGGAGGCAGAAGGAGTCAAGGGTAGCTTAGGGTTAGGGTTAGGGATAGTGTTAGGGTACGGCTTAGGGTACGGGTTCGGTTACGGGTTCGGGTACGGCGTAGGGTATGGGTTAGGGTTAGGGTTAGGGTTAGTTTGAGGGTTAGGGCTCGGTTTAGGGTACGGGTTAGGATTAGGGTACGTGTTAGTGTTAGGGTAGGGGTTAGGGTTAGGGTACGCGTTAGGGTTAGGGTAATTATTAAACCCATCCCACTCTCTAGATACCCCTTAGCACGTCAAGGAATATTATTTGGGGGTCCAGCCATGGAGAAGAGTTTAGATACTAGGAGAAGATAAGGAACACACCCATTATCCTGAAATCACATTAGGATTCTCTTTTTAACCTGTTCCTTAAAACACTAGTGCTTAGGAAATCTATTGGAGGCGGAAGCAGTCAAGGGTAGCTTACGGTTAGGGTTAGGGTTAGGGTTAGGGTTAGGGTACGGCTTAGGGTATGGCGTAGGGTATGGGTTAGGGTTAGGGTATGGGTTAGTTTTAGGGTTAGGGCTAGGGTCAGGGTTAGGGTTAGGGTTAGGGTACGCCTTAGGGTACGGGTTTGGGTACGGGTTCGGGTACAACGTACGGTATGGGTTAGTGTTAGGGTTAGGGTTAGTTTTAGGGTTAGGGCTCGGTTTAGGGTACGGTTTAGGATTAGGGTACGTGTTAGGGTTAGGGTACGCGTTAGGGTTAGGGTAGTTATTAAACCTATTCCACTCTCTAGATACCCCTTAGCACGTCCAGGAATATTATTTGGGGGTCCAGCCATGGAGAAGAGTTTAGACACTAGGAGAAGATAAGGAACACACCCATTATCAAGAAGTCACATTAGGATTCTCTTTTTAACCTGTTCCTTAAAACACTAGTGCTTAGGAAATCTATTGGAGGCAGAAGCAGTCAAGGGTAGCTTAGGGTTAGGGTTAGGGATAGTGTTAGGGTACGGCTTAGGGTACGGGTTCGGTTACGGGTTCGGGTACGGCGTAGGGTATGGGTTAGGATTAAGGTTAGGGTTAGTTTGAGGGTTAGGGCTCAGTTTAGGGTACGGGTTAGGATTAGGGTACGTGTTAGGGTTAGGGTAGGGTTTAGGGTTAGGGTACGCGTTAGGGTTAGGGTAGTTATTAAACCTATCCCACTATCTAGATACCCCTTAGCACGTCAAGGAATATTATTTGGGTGTCCAGCCATGGAGAAGAGTTTAGACACTAGGAGAAGATAAGGAACACACCCATTATCAAGAAATCACATTAGGATTCTCTTTTTAACCTGTTCCTTAAAACACTAGTGCTTAGGAAATCTATTGGAGGCAGAAGCAGTCAAGGGTAGCTTAGGGTTAGGGTTAGGGTTAGGGTTAGGGTTAGGGTTAGGGTACGGCTTAGGGTACGGGTTCGGGTACGGGTTCATGTACGGCATAGGGTATGGGTTAGGGTTAGGGTTAGGGTTAGTTTGAAGGTTAGGGCTCGGTTTAGGGTACGGGTTAGGATTAGGGTTCGTGTTAGGGTTAGGGTAGGGGTTAGGGTTAGGGTACGCGTTAGGGTTAGGGTAGTTATTAAACCTATCCCACTCTCTAGATACCCCTTAGCACGTCAAGGAATATTATTTGGGGGTCCAGCCATGGAGAAGAGTTTAGACACTAGGAGAAGATAAGGAACACACCCATTATCAAGAAATCACATTAGGATTCTCTTTTTAACCTGTTCCTTTAAACACTAGTGCTTAGGAAATCTATTGGAGGCAGAAGCAGTCAAGGGTAGCTTAGGGTTAGGGTTAGGGTTAGGGTTAGGGTACGGCTTAGGGTACGGGTTCGGGTACGGGTTCGGGTACGGCGTAGGGTATGGGTTAGGGTTAGGGTTAGTTTGACGGTTAGGGCTCGGTTTAGGGTACGGGTTAGGATTAGGGTACGTGTTAGGGTTAGTGTAGGGGTTAGGGTTAGGGTACGCGTTAGGGTTAGGGTAGTTATTAAACCTATCCCACTCTCTAGATACCCCTTAGCAAGTCAAGAAATATTATTTGGGGTTCCAGCCATTGAGAAGAGTTTAGACACTAGGAGAAGGTAAGGAACACACCCATTATCAAGAAATCACATTAGGATTCTGTTTTTAACCTGTTCCTTAAAACACTAGTGCTTAGGAAATCTATTGGAAACAGAAGCAGTCAAGGGTAGCTTAGCGTTAGGGTTAGGGTTAGTGTTAGGATACGGCTTAGGGTACGGGTTCGGGTACGGGTTCGGGTACGGCGTAGGGTATGGGTTAGGGTTAGGGTTAGGGTTAGTTTGAGGGTTAGGGCTCGGTTTAGGGTACGGGTTAGGATTAGGGTACGTGTTAGGGTTAGGGTAGGGGTTAGGGTTAGGGTACGCGTTAGGGTTAGGGTAGTTATTAAACCCATCCCACTCTCTAGATACCCCTTAGCACGTCAAGGAATATTATTTGGGGGTCCAGCCATGGAGAAGAGTTTAGACACTAGGAGAAGATAAGGAACACACCCATTATCCTGAAATCACATTAGGATTCTCTTTTCAACCTGTTCCTTAAAACACTAGTGCTTAGGAAATCTATTGGAGGCAGAAGGAGTCAAGGGTAGCTTAGGGTTAGGGTTAGAGATAGTGTTAGGGTACGGCTTAGGGTACGGGTTCGGTTACGGGTTCGGGTACGGCGTAGGGTATGGGTTAGGGTTAGGGTTAGGGTTAGTTTGAGGGTTAGGGCTCGGTTTAGGGTACGGGTTAGGATTAGGGTACGTGTTAGTGTTAGGGTAGGGGTTAGGGTTAGGGTACGCGTTAGGGTTAGGGTAATTATTAAACCCATCCCACTCTCTAGATACCCCTTAGCACGTCAAGGAATATTATTTGGGGGTCCAGCCATGGAGAAGAGTTTAGATACTAGGAGAAGATAAGGAACACACCCATTATCCTGAAATCACATTAGGATTCTCTTTTTAACCTGTTCCTTAAAACACTAGTGCTTAGGAAATCTATTGGAGGCAGAAGCAGTCAAGGGTAGCTTAGGGTTAGGGTTAGGGTTAGGGTTAGGGTTAGGGTACGGCTTAGGGTACGGGTTCGGGTACGGGTTCATGTACGGCATAGGGTATGGGTTAGGGTTAGGGTTAGGGTTAGTTTGAAGGTTAGGGCTCGGTTTAGGGTACGGGTTAGGATTAGGGTTCGTGTTAGGGTTAGGGTAGGGGTTAGGGTTAGGGTACGCGTTAGGGTTAGGGTAGTTATTAAACCTATCCCACTCTCTAGATACCCCTTAGCACGTCAAGGAATATTATTTGGGGGTCCAGCCATGGAGAAGAGTTTAGACACTAGGAGAAGATAAGGAACACACCCATTATCAAGAAATCACATTAGGATTCTCTTTTTAACCTGTTCCTTTAAACACTAGTGCTTAGGAAATCTATTGGAGGCAGAAGCAGTCAAGGGTAGCTTAGGGTTAGGGTTAGGGTTAGGGTTAGGGTACGGCTTAGGGTACGGGTTCGGGTACGGGTTCGGGTACGGCGTATGGTATGGGTTAGAGTTAGGGTTAGGGTTAGGGTTAGTTTGAGGGTTAGGGCTCGGTTGAGGGTACGGGTTAGGATTAGGGTACGTGTGAGGGTTAGGGTAGGGTTTAGGGTTAGGGTACGCGTTAGGGTTAGGGTAGTTATTAAACCCATCCCACTCTCTAGATACCCCTTAGCACGTCAAGGAATATTATTTGGGGGTCCAGCCATGGAGAAGAGTTTAGACACTAGGAGAAGATAAGGAACACACCCATTATCAAGAAGTCACATTAGGATTCTCTTTTTAACCTGTTCCTTAAAACACTAGTGCTTAGGAAATCTATTGGAGGCAGAAGGATTCAAGGGTAGCTTAGGGTTAGGGTTAGGGATAGTGTTAGGGTACGGCTTAGGGTACGGGTTCGGTTACGGGTTCGGGTACGGCGTAGGGTATGGGTTAGGGTTAGGGTTAGGGTTAGTTTGAGGGTTAGGGCTCGGTTTAGGGTACGGGTTAGGATTAGGGTACGTGTTAGTGTTAGGGTAGGGGTTAGGGTTAGGGTACGCGTTAGGGTTAGGGTAATTATTAAACCCATCCCACTCTCTAGATACCCCTTAGCACGTCAAGGAATATTATTTGGGGGTCCAGCCATGGAGAAGAGTTTAGATACTAGGAGAAGATAAGGAACACACCCATTATCCTGAAATCACATTAGGATTCTCTTTTTAACCTGTTCCTTAAAACACTAGTGCTTAGGAAATCTATTGGAGGCGGAAGCAGTCAAGGGTAGCTTACGGTTAGGGTTAGGGTTAGGGTTAGGGTTAGGGTACGGCTTAGGGTATGGCGTAGGGTATGGGTTAGGGTTAGGGTAAGGGTTAGTATTAGGGTTAGGGCTAGGGTAAGGGTTAGGGTTAGGGTTAGGGTACGCCTTAGGGTACGGGTTTGGGTACGGGTTCGGGTACAACGTACGGTATGGGTTAGTGTTAGGGTTAGGGTTAGTTTTAGGGTTAGGGCTCGGTTTAGGGTACGGTTTAGGATTAGGGTACGTGTTAGGGTTAGGGTACGCGTTAGGGTTAGGGTAGTTATTAAACCTATTCCACTCTCTAGATACCCCTTAGCACGTCCAGGAATATTATTTGGGGGTCCAGCCATGGAGAAGAGTTTAGACACTAGGAGGAGATAAGGAACACACCCATTATCAAGAAGTCACATTAGGATTCTCTTTTTAACCTGTTCCTTAAAACACTAGTGCTTAGGAAATCTATTGGAGGCAGAAGCAGTCAAGGGTAGCTTAGGGTTAGGGTTAGGGATAGTGTTAGGGTACGGCTTAGGGTACGGGTTCGGTTACGGGTTCGGGTACGGCGTAGGGTATGGGTTAGGATTAAGGTTAGGGTTAGTTTGAGGGTTAGGGCTCAGTTTAGGGTACGGGTTAGGATTAGGGTACGTGTTAGGGTTAGGGTAGGGTTTAGGGTTAGGGTACGCGTTAGGGTTAGGGTAGTTATTAAACCTATCCCACTATCTAGATACCCCTTAGCACGTCAAGGAATATTATTTGGGTGTCCAGCCATGGAGAAGAGTTTAGACACTAGGAGAAGATAAGGAACACACCCATTATCAAGAAATCACATTAGGATTCTCTTTTTAACCTGTTC
The DNA here is from genome assembly GCF_028021215.1 of Eschrichtius robustus. Taxonomy (NCBI): domain Eukaryota; kingdom Metazoa; phylum Chordata; class Mammalia; order Artiodactyla; family Eschrichtiidae; genus Eschrichtius; species Eschrichtius robustus. The sequence continues at coordinate 404,478 of NW_027175300.1, read as the reverse complement.
CTTAAAACACTAGTGCTTAGGAAATCTATTGGAGGCAGAAGCAGTCAAGGGTAGCTTAGGGTTAGGGTTAGGGTTAGGGTTAGGGTTAGGGTACGGCTTAGGGTACGGGTTCGGGTACGGGTTCATGTACGGCATAGGGTATGGGTTAGGGTTAGGGTTAGGGTTAGTTTGAAGGTTAGGGCTCGGTTTAGGGTACGGGTTAGGATTAGGGTTCGTGTTAGGGTTAGGGTAGGGGTTAGGGTTAGGGTACGCGTTAGGGTTAGGGTAGTTATTAAACCTATCCCACTCTCTAGATACCCCTTAGCACGTCAAGGAATATTATTTGGGGGTCCAGCCATGGAGAAGAGTTTAGACACTAGGAGAAGATAAGGAACACACCCATTATCAAGAAATCACATTAGGATTCTCTTTTTAACCTGTTCCTTTAAACACTAGTGCTTAGGAAATCTATTGGAGGCAGAAGCAGTCAAGGGTAGCTTAGGGTTAGGGTTAGGGTTAGGGTTAGGGTACGGCTTAGGGTACGGGTTCGGGTACGGGTTCGGGTACGGCGTAGGGTATGGGTTAGGGTTAGGGTTAGTTTGACGGTTAGGGCTCGGTTTAGGGTACGGGTTAGGATTAGGGTACGTGTTAGGGTTAGTGTAGGGGTTAGGGTTAGGGTACGCGTTAGGGTTAGGGTAGTTATTAAACCTATCCCACTCTCTAGATACCCCTTAGCAAGTCAAGAAATATTATTTGGGGTTCCAGCCATTGAGAAGAGTTTAGACACTAGGAGAAGGTAAGGAACACACCCATTATCAAGAAATCACATTAGGATTCTCTTTTTAACCTGTTCCTTAAAACACTAGTGCTTAGGAAATCTATTGGAAACAGAAGCAGTCAAGGGTAGCTTAGGGTTAGGGTTAGGGTTAGTGTTAGGATACGGCTTAGGGTACCGGTTCGGGTACGGGTTCGGGTACGGCGTAGGGTATGGGTTAGGGTTAGGGTTAGGGTTAGTTTGAGGGTTAGGGCTCGGTTTAGGGTACGGGTTAGGATTAGGGTACGTGTTAGGGTTAGGGTAGGGGTTAGGGTTAGGGTACGCGTTAGGGTTAGGGTAGTTATTAAACCCATCCCACTCTCTAGATACCCCTTAGCACGTCAAGGAATATTATTTGGGGGTCCAGCCATGGAGAAGAGTTTAGACACTAGGAGAAGATAAGGAACACACCCATTATCCTGAAATCACATTAGGATTCTCTTTTCAACCTGTTCCTTAAAACACTAGTGCTTAGGAAATCTATTGGAGGCAGAAGGAGTCAAGGGTAGCTTAGGGTTAGGGTTAGGGATAGTGTTAGGGTACGGCTTAGGGTACGGGTTCGGTTACGGGTTCGGGTACGGCGTAGGGTATGGGTTAGGGTTAGGGTTAGGGTTAGTTTGAGGGTTAGGGCTCGGTTTAGGGTACGGGTTAGGATTAGGGTACGTGTTAGTGTTAGGGTAGGGGTTAGGGTTAGGGTACGCGTTAGGGTTAGGGTAATTATTAAACCCATCCCACTCTCTAGATACCCCTTAGCACGTCAAGGAATATTATTTGGGGGTCCAGCCATGGAGAAGAGTTTAGATACTAGGAGAAGATAAGGAACACACCCATTATCCTGAAATCACATTAGGATTCTCTTTTTAACCTGTTCCTTAAAACACTAGTGCTTAGGAAATCTATTGGAGGCAGAAGCAGTCAAGGGTAGCTTAGGGTTAGGGTTAGGGTTAGGGTTAGGGTTAGGGTACGGCTTAGGGTACGGGTTCGGGTAGGGGTTCAGGTACGGCATAGGGTATGGGTTAGGGTTAGGGTTAGGGTTAGTTTGAAGGTTAGGGCTCGGTTTAGGGTACGGGTTAGGATTAGGGTTCGTGTTAGGGTTAGGTTAGGGGTTAGGGTTAGGGTACGCGTTAGGGTTAGGGTAGTTATTAAACCTATCCCACTCTCTAGATACCCCTTAGCACGTCAAGGAATATTATTTGTGGGTCCAGCCATGGAGAAGAGTTTAGACACTAGGAGAAGATAAGGAACACACCCATTATCAAGAAATCACATTAGGATTCTCTTTTTAACCTGTTCCTTAAAACACTAGTGCTTAGGAAATCTATTGGAGGCAGAAGCAGTCAAGGGTAGCTTAGGGTTAGGGTTAGGGTTAGGGTTAGGGTACGGCTTAGGTTACGGGTTCGGTTACGGGTTCGGGTACGGCGTAGGGTATGGGTTAGGATTAAGGTTAGGGTTAGTTTGAGGGTTAGGGCTCAGTTTAGGGTACGGGTTAGGATTAGGGTACGTGTTAGGGTTAGGGTAGGGTTTAGGGTTAGGGTACGCGTTAGGGTTAGGGTAGTTATTAAACCTATCCCACTATCTAGATACCCCTTAGCACGTCAAGGAATATTATTTGGGTGTCCAGCCATGGAGAAGAGTTTAGACACTAGGAGAAGATAAGGAACACACCCATTATCAAGAAATCACATTAGGATTCTCTTTTTAACCTGTTCCTTAAAACACTAGTGCTTAGGAAATCTATTGGAGGCAGAAGCAGTCAAGGGTAGCTTAGGGTTAGGGTTAGGGTTAGGGTTAGGGTTAGGGTACGGCTTAGGGTACGGGTTCGGGTACGGGTTCATGTACGGCATAGGGTATGGGTTAGGGTTAGGGTTAGGGTTAGTTTGAAGGTTAGGGCTCGGTTTAGGGTACGGGTTAGGATTAGGGTTCGTGTTAGGGTTAGGGTAGGGGTTAGGGTTAGGGTACGCGTTAGGGTTAGGGTAGTTATTAAACCTATCCCACTCTCTAGATACCCCTTAGCACGTCAAGGAATATTATTTGGGGGTCCAGCCATGGAGAAGAGTTTAGACACTAGGAGAAGATAAGGAACACACCCATTATCAAGAAATCACATTAGGATTCTCTTTTTAACCTGTTCCTTTAAACACTAGTGCTTAGGAAATCTATTGGAGGCAGAAGCAGTCAAGGGTAGCTTAGGGTTAGGGTTAGGGTTAGGGTTAGGGTACGGCTTAGGGTACGGGTTCGGGTACGGGTTCGGGTACGGCGTAGGGTATGGGTTAGGGTTAGGGTTAGTTTGACGGTTAGGGCTCGGTTTAGGGTACGGGTTAGGATTAGGGTACGTGTTAGGGTTAGTGTAGGGGTTAGGGTTAGGGTACGCGTTAGGGTTAGGGTAGTTATTAAACCTATCCCACTCTCTAGATACCCCTTAGCAAGTCAAGAAATATTATTTGGGGTTCCAGCCATTGAGAAGAGTTTAGACACTAGGAGAAGGTAAGGAACACACCCATTATCAAGAAATCACATTAGGATTCTCTTTTTAACCTGTTCCTTAAAACACTAGTGCTTAGGAAATCTATTGGAAACAGAAGCAGTCAAGGGTAGCTTAGGGTTAGGGTTAGGGTTAGTGTTAGGATACGGCTTAGGGTACCGGTTCGGGTACGGGTTCGGGTACGGCGTAGGGTATGGGTTAGGGTTAGGGTTAGGGTTAGTTTGAGGGTTAGGGCTCGGTTTAGGGTACGGGTTAGGATTAGGGTACGTGTTAGGGTTAGGGTAGGGGTTAGGGTTAGGGTACGCGTTAGGGTTAGGGTAGTTATTAAACCCATCCCACTCTCTAGATACCCCTTAGCACGTCAAGGAATATTATTTGGGGGTCCAGCCATGGAGAAGAGTTTAGACACTAGGAGAAGATAAGGAACACACCCATTATCCTGAAATCACATTAGGATTCTCTTTTCAACCTGTTCCTTAAAACACTAGTGCTTAGGAAATCTATTGGAGGCAGAAGGAGTCAAGGGTAGCTTAGGGTTAGGGTTAGGGATAGTGTTAGGGTACGGCTTAGGGTACGGGTTCGGTTACGGGTTCGGGTACGGCGTAGGGTATGGGTTAGGGTTAGGGTTAGGGTTAGTTTGAGGGTTAGGGCTCGGTTTAGGGTACGGGTTAGGATTAGGGTACGTGTTAGTGTTAGGGTAGGGGTTAGGGTTAGGGTACGCGTTAGGGTTAGGGTAATTATTAAACCCATCCCACTCTCTAGATACCCCTTAGCACGTCAAGGAATATTATTTGGGGGTCCAGCCATGGAGAAGAGTTTAGATACTAGGAGAAGATAAGGAACACACCCATTATCCTGAAATCACATTAGGATTCTCTTTTTAACCTGTTCCTTAAAACACTAGTGCTTAGGAAATCTATTGGAGGCAGAAGCAGTCAAGGGTAGCTTAGGGTTAGGGTTAGGGTTAGGGTTAGGGTTAGGGTACGGCTTAGGGTACGGGTTCGGGTAGGGGTTCAGGTACGGCATAGGGTATGGGTTAGGGTTAGGGTTAGGGTTAGTTTGAAGGTTAGGGCTCGGTTTAGGGTACGGGTTAGGATTAGGGTTCGTGTTAGGGTTAGGTTAGGGGTTAGGGTTAGGGTACGCGTTAGGGTTAGGGTAGTTATTAAACCTATCCCACTCTCTAGATACCCCTTAGCACGTCAAGGAATATTATTTGTGGGTCCAGCCATGGAGAAGAGTTTAGACACTAGGAGAAGATAAGGAACACACCCATTATCAAGAAATCACATTAGGATTCTCTTTTTAACCTGTTCCTTAAAACACTAGTGCTTAGGAAATCTATTGGAGGCAGAAGCAGTCAAGGGTAGCTTAGGGTTAGGGTTAGGGTTAGGGTTAGGGTACGGCTTAGGTTACGGGTTCGGGTACGGGTTCGGGTACGGGTTCGGGTACGGCGTAGGGTATGGGTTAGGGTTAGGGTTAGGGTTAGTTTGAGGGTTAGGGCTCGGTTTAGGGAACGTGTTAGGGTTAGAGTAGGGGTTAGGGTTAGGGTACGCATTAGGGTTAGGGTAGTTGTTAAACCTATCCCACTCTCTAGATACCCCTTAGCAAGTCAAGGAATATTATTTGGGGGTCCAGCCATGGAGAAGAGTTTAGACACTAGGAGAAGATAAGGAACACACCCATTATCAAGAAATCACATTAGGATTCTCTTTTTAACCTGTTCCTTAAAACACTAGTGCTTAGGAAATCTATTGGAGGCAGAAGCAGTCAAGGGTAGCTTAGGGTTAGGGTTAGGGTTAGGGTTAGGGTTAGGGTACGGCTTAGGGTACGGGTTCGGGTACGGGTTCGGGTACGGCATAGGGTATGGGTTAGGGTTAGGGTTAGGGTTAGTTTGAGGGTTAGGGCTCGGTTTAGGGTACGGGTTAGGATTAGGGTACGTGTTAGGGTTAGGGTAGGGGTTAGGGTTAGGGCACGCGTTAGGGATAGGGTAGTTATTAAACCTATCCCACTCTCTAGATACCCCTTAGCACGTCAAGGAATATTATTTTGGGGTCCAGCCATGGAGAAGAGTTTAGACACTAGGATAAGATAAGGAACACACCCATTATCAAGAAATCACATTAGGATTCTCTTTTTAACCTGTTCCTTAAAACACTAGTGCTTAGGAAAACTATTGGAGGCAGAAGCAGTCAAGGGTAGCTTAGGGTTAGGGTTAGGGTTAGGGTTAGGGTTAGTGTTAGGGTACGGGTTCGGGTACGGGTTCGGGTACGGCGTAGGGTATGGGTTAGGGTTAGGGTTAGGGTTAGTTTGAGGGTTAGGGCTCGGTTTAGGGTACGGGTTAGGATTAGGGTACGTGTTAGTGTTACGGTAGGGGTTAGGGTTAGGGTACGCGTTAGGGTTAGGGTAATTATTAAACCCATCCCACTCTCTAGATACCCCTTAGCACGTCAAGGAATATTATTTGGGGGTCCAGCCATGGAGAAGAGTTTAGATACTAGGAGAAGATAAGGAACACACCCATTATCCTGAAATCACATTAGGATTCTCTTTTTAACCTGTTCCTTAAAACACTAGTGCTTAGGAAATCTATTGGAGGCGGAAGCAGTCAAGGGTAGCTTACGGTTAGGGTTAGGGTTAGGGTTAGGGTTAGGGTACGGCTTAGGGTATGGCGTAGGGTATGGGTTAGGGTTAGGGTATGGGTTAGTTTTAGGGTTAGGGCTAGGGTCAGGGTTAGGGTTAGGGTTAGGGTACGCCTTAGGGTACGGGTTTGGGTACGGGTTCGGGTACAACGTACGGTATGGGTTAGTGTTAGGGTTAGGGTTAGTTTTAGGGTTAGGGCTCGGTTTAGGGTACGGTTTAGGATTAGGGTACGTGTTAGGGTTAGGGTACGCGTTAGGGTTAGGGTAGTTATTAAACCTATTCCACTCTCTAGATACCCCTTAGCACGTCCAGGAATATTATTTGGGGGTCCAGCCATGGAGAAGAGTTTAGACACTAGGAGAAGATAAGGAACACACCCATTATCAAGAAGTCACATTAGGATTCTCTTTTTAACCTGTTCCTTAAAACACTAGTGCTTAGGAAATCTATTGGAGGCAGAAGCAGTCAAGGGTAGCTTAGGGTTAGGGTTAGGGATAGTGTTAGGGTACGGCTTAGGGTACGGGTTCGGTTACGGGTTCGGGTACGGCGTAGGGTATGGGTTAGGATTAAGGTTAGGGTTAGTTTGAGGGTTAGGGCTCAGTTTAGGGTACGGGTTAGGATTAGGGTACGTGTTAGGGTTAGGGTAGGGTTTAGGGTTAGGGTACGCGTTAGGGTTAGGGTAGTTATTAAACCTATCCCACTATCTAGATACCCCTTAGCACGTCAAGGAATATTATTTGGGTGTCCAGCCATGGAGAAGAGTTTAGACACTAGGAGAAGATAAGGAACACACCCATTATCAAGAAATCACATTAGGATTCTCTTTTTAACCTGTTCCTTAAAACACTAGTGCTTAGGAAATCTATTGGAGGCAGAAGCAGTCAAGGGTAGCTTAGGGTTAGGGTTAGGGTTAGGGTTAGGGTTAGGGTTAGGGTACGGCTTAGGGTACGGGTTCGGGTACGGGTTCATGTACGGCATAGGGTATGGGTTAGGGTTAGGGTTAGGGTTAGTTTGAAGGTTAGGGCTCGGTTTAGGGTACGGGTTAGGATTAGGGTTCGTGTTAGGGTTAGGGTAGGGGTTAGGGTTAGGGTACGCGTTAGGGTTAGGGTAGTTATTAAACCTATCCCACTCTCTAGATACCCCTTAGCACGTCAAGGAATATTATTTGGGGGTCCAGCCATGGAGAAGAGTTTAGACACTAGGAGAAGATAAGGAACACACCCATTATCAAGAAATCACATTAGGATTCTCTTTTTAACCTGTTCCTTTAAACACTAGTGCTTAGGAAATCTATTGGAGGCAGAAGCAGTCAAGGGTAGCTTAGGGTTAGGGTTAGGGTTAGGGTTAGGGTACGGCTTAGGGTACGGGTTCGGGTACGGGTTCGGGTACGGCGTAGGGTATGGGTTAGGGTTAGGGTTAGTTTGACGGTTAGGGCTCGGTTTAGGGTACGGGTTAGGATTAGGGTACGTGTTAGGGTTAGTGTAGGGGTTAGGGTTAGGGTACGCGTTAGGGTTAGGGTAGTTATTAAACCTATCCCACTCTCTAGATACCCCTTAGCAAGTCAAGAAATATTATTTGGGGTTCCAGCCATTGAGAAGAGTTTAGACACTAGGAGAAGGTAAGGAACACACCCATTATCAAGAAATCACATTAGGATTCTGTTTTTAACCTGTTCCTTAAAACACTAGTGCTTAGGAAATCTATTGGAAACAGAAGCAGTCAAGGGTAGCTTAGCGTTAGGGTTAGGGTTAGTGTTAGGATACGGCTTAGGGTACGGGTTCGGGTACGGGTTCGGGTACGGCGTAGGGTATGGGTTAGGGTTAGGGTTAGGGTTAGTTTGAGGGTTAGGGCTCGGTTTAGGGTACGGGTTAGGATTAGGGTACGTGTTAGGGTTAGGGTAGGGGTTAGGGTTAGGGTACGCGTTAGGGTTAGGGTAGTTATTAAACCCATCCCACTCTCTAGATACCCCTTAGCACGTCAAGGAATATTATTTGGGGGTCCAGCCATGGAGAAGAGTTTAGACACTAGGAGAAGATAAGGAACACACCCATTATCCTGAAATCACATTAGGATTCTCTTTTCAACCTGTTCCTTAAAACACTAGTGCTTAGGAAATCTATTGGAGGCAGAAGGAGTCAAGGGTAGCTTAGGGTTAGGGTTAGAGATAGTGTTAGGGTACGGCTTAGGGTACGGGTTCGGTTACGGGTTCGGGTACGGCGTAGGGTATGGGTTAGGGTTAGGGTTAGGGTTAGTTTGAGGGTTAGGGCTCGGTTTAGGGTACGGGTTAGGATTAGGGTACGTGTTAGTGTTAGGGTAGGGGTTAGGGTTAGGGTACGCGTTAGGGTTAGGGTAATTATTAAACCCATCCCACTCTCTAGATACCCCTTAGCACGTCAAGGAATATTATTTGGGGGTCCAGCCATGGAGAAGAGTTTAGATACTAGGAGAAGATAAGGAACACACCCATTATCCTGAAATCACATTAGGATTCTCTTTTTAACCTGTTCCTTAAAACACTAGTGCTTAGGAAATCTATTGGAGGCAGAAGCAGTCAAGGGTAGCTTAGGGTTAGGGTTAGGGTTAGGGTTAGGGTTAGGGTACGGCTTAGGGTACGGGTTCGGGTACGGGTTCATGTACGGCATAGGGTATGGGTTAGGGTTAGGGTTAGGGTTAGTTTGAAGGTTAGGGCTCGGTTTAGGGTACGGGTTAGGATTAGGGTTCGTGTTAGGGTTAGGGTAGGGGTTAGGGTTAGGGTACGCGTTAGGGTTAGGGTAGTTATTAAACCTATCCCACTCTCTAGATACCCCTTAGCACGTCAAGGAATATTATTTGGGGGTCCAGCCATGGAGAAGAGTTTAGACACTAGGAGAAGATAAGGAACACACCCATTATCAAGAAATCACATTAGGATTCTCTTTTTAACCTGTTCCTTTAAACACTAGTGCTTAGGAAATCTATTGGAGGCAGAAGCAGTCAAGGGTAGCTTAGGGTTAGGGTTAGGGTTAGGGTTAGGGTACGGCTTAGGGTACGGGTTCGGGTACGGGTTCGGGTACGGCGTATGGTATGGGTTAGAGTTAGGGTTAGGGTTAGGGTTAGTTTGAGGGTTAGGGCTCGGTTGAGGGTACGGGTTAGGATTAGGGTACGTGTTAGGGTTAGGGTAGGGTTTAGGGTTAGGGTACGCGTTAGGGTTAGGGTAGTTATTAAACCCATCCCACTCTCTAGATACCCCTTAGCACGTCAAGGAATATTATTTGGGGGTCCAGCCATGGAGAAGAGTTTAGACACTAGGAGAAGATAAGGAACACACCCATTATCAAGAAGTCACATTAGGATTCTCTTTTTAACCTGTTCCTTAAAACACTAGTGCTTAGGAAATCTATTGGAGGCAGAAGGAGTCAAGGGTAGCTTAGGGTTAGGGTTAGGGATAGTGTTAGGGTACGGCTTAGGGTACGGGTTCGGTTACGGGTTCGGGTACGGCGTAGGGTATGGGTTAGGGTTAGGGTTAGGGTTAGTTTGAGGGTTAGGGCTCGGTTTAGGGTACGGGTTAGGATTAGGGTACGTGTTAGTGTTAGGGTAGGGGTTAGGGTTAGGGTACGCGTTAGGGTTAGGGTAATTATTAAACCCATCCCACTCTCTAGATACCCCTTAGCACGTCAAGGAATATTATTTGGGGGTCCAGCCATGGAGAAGAGTTTAGATACTAGGAGAAGATAAGGAACACACCCATTATCCTGAAATCACATTAGGATTCTCTTTTTAACCTGTTCCTTAAAACACTAGTGCTTAGGAAATCTATTGGAGGCGGAAGCAGTCAAGGGTAGCTTACGGTTAGGGTTAGGGTTAGGGTTAGGGTTAGGGTACGGCTTAGGGTATGGCGTAGGGTATGGGTTAGGGTTAGGGTAAGGGTTAGTTTTAGGGTTAGGGCTCGGTTTAGGGTACGGTTTAGGATTAGGGTACGTGTTAGGGTTAGGGTACGCGTTAGGGTTAGGGTAGTTATTAAACCTATTCCACTCTCTAGATACCCCTTAGCACGTCCAGGAATATTATTTGGGGGTCCAGCCATGGAGAAGAGTTTAGACACTAGGAGAAGATAAGGAACACACCCATTATCAAGAAGTCACATTAGGATTCTCTTTTTAACCTGTTCCTTAAAACACTAGTGCTTAGGAAATCTATTGGAGGCAGAAGCAGTCAAGGGTAGCTTAGGGTTAGGGTTAGGGATAGTGTTAGGGTACGGCTTAGGGTACGGGTTCGGTTACGGGTTCGGGTACGGCGTAGGGTATGGGTTAGGATTAAGGTTAGGGTTAGTTTGAGGGTTAGGGCTCAGTTTAGGGTACGGGTTAGGATTAGGGTACGTGTTAGGGTTAGGGTAGGGTTTAGGGTTAGGGTACGCGTTAGGGTTAGGGTAGTTATTAAACCTATCCCACTATCTAGATACCCCTTAGCACGTCAAGGAATATTATTTGGGTGTCCAGCCATGGAGAAGAGTTTAGACACTAGGAGAAGATAAGGAACACACCCATTATCAAGAAATCACATTAGGATTCTCTTTTTAACCTGTTCCTTAAAACACTAGTGCTTAGGAAATCTATTGGAGGCAGAAGCAGTCAAGGGTAGCTTAGGGTTAGGGTTAGGGTTAGGGTTAGGGTTAGGGTACGGCTTAGGGTACGGGTTCGGGTACGGGTTCATGTACGGCATAGGGTATGGGTTAGGGTTAGGGTTAGGGTTAGTTTGAAGGTTAGGGCTCGGTTTAGGGTACGGGTTAGGATTAGGGTTCGTGTTAGGGTTAGGGTAGGGGTTAGGGTTAGGGTACGCGTTAGGGTTAGGGTAGTTATTAAACCTATCCCACTCTCTAGATACCCCTTAGCACGTCAAGGAATATTATTTGGGGGTCCAGCCATGGAGAAGAGTTTAGACACTAGGAGAAGATAAGGAACACACCCATTATCAAGAAATCACATTAGGATTCTCTTTTTAACCTGTTCCTTTAAACACTAGTGCTTAGGAAATCTATTGGAGGCAGAAGCAGTCAAGGGTAGCTTAGGGTTAGGGTTAGGGTTAGGGTTAGGGTACGGCTTAGGGTACGGGTTCGGGTACGGGTTCGGGTACGGCGTAGGGTATGGGTTAGGGTTAGGGTTAGTTTGACGGTTAGGGCTCGGTTTAGGGTACGGGTTAGGATTAGGGTACGTGTTAGGGTTAGTGTAGGGGTTAGGGTTAGGGTACGCGTTAGGGTTAGGGTAGTTATTAAACCTATCCCACTCTCTAGATACCCCTTAGCAAGTCAAGAAATATTATTTGGGGTTCCAGCCATTGAGAAGAGTTTAGACACTAGGAGAAGGTAAGGAACACACCCATTATCAAGAAATCACATTAGGATTCTCTTTTTAACCTGTTCCTTAAAACACTAGTGCTTAGGAAATCTATTGGAAACAGAAGCAGTCAAGGGTAGCTTAGGGTTAGGGTTAGGGTTAGTGTTAGGATACGGCTTAGGGTACCGGTTCGGGTACGGGTTCGGGTACGGCGTAGGGTATGGGTTAGGGTTAGGGTTAGGGTTAGTTTGAGGGTTAGGGCTCGGTTTAGGGTACGGGTTAGGATTAGGGTACGTGTTAGGGTTAGGGTAGGGGTTAGGGTTAGGGTACGCGTTAGGGTTAGGGTAGTTATTAAACCCATCCCACTCTCTAGATACCCCTTAGCACGTCAAGGAATATTATTTGGGGGTCCAGCCATGGAGAAGAGTTTAGACACTAGGAGAAGATAAGGAACACACCCATTATCCTGAAATCACATTAGGATTCTCTTTTCAACCTGTTCCTTAAAACACTAGTGCTTAGGAAATCTATTGGAGGCAGAAGGAGTCAAGGGTAGCTTAGGGTTAGGGTTAGGGATAGTGTTAGGGTACGGCTTAGGGTACGGGTTCGGTTACGGGTTCGGGTACGGCGTAGGGTATGGGTTAGGGTTAGGGTTAGGGTTAGTTTGAGGGTTAGGGCTCGGTTTAGGGTACGGGTTAGGATTAGGGTACGTGTTAGTGTTAGGGTAGGGGTTAGGGTTAGGGTACGCGTTAGGGTTAGGGTAATTATTAAACCCATCCCACTCTCTAGATACCCCTTAGCACGTCAAGGAATATTATTTGGGGGTCCAGCCATGGAGAAGAGTTTAGATACTAGGAGAAGATAAGGAACACACCCATTATCCTGAAATCACATTAGGATTCTCTTTTTAACCTGTTCCTTAAAACACTAGTGCTTAGGAAATCTATTGGAGGCGGAAGCAGTCAAGGGTAGCTTACGGTTAGGGTTAGGGTTAGGGTTAGGGTTAGGGTACGGCTTAGGGTATGGCGTAGGGTATGGGTTAGGGTTAGGGTAAGGGTTAGTTTTAGGGTTAGGGCTAGGGTCAGGGTTAGGGTTAGGGTTAGGGTACGCCTTAGGGTACGGGTTTGGGTACGGGTTCGGGTACAACGTACGGTATGGGTTAGTGTTAGGGTTAGGGTTAGTTTTAGGGTTAGGGCTCGGTTTAGGGTACGGTTTAGGATTAGGGTACGTGTTAGGGTTAGGGTACGCGTTAGGGTTAGGGTAGTTATTAAACCTATTCCACTCTCTAGATACCCCTTAGCACGTCCAGGAATATTATTTGGGGGTCCAGCCATGGAGAAGAGTTTAGACACTAGGAGAAGATAAGGAACACACCCATTATCAAGAAGTCACATTAGGATTCTCTTTTTAACCTGTTCCTTAAAACACTAGTGCTTAGGAAATGTATTGGAGGCAGAAGCAGTCAAGGGTAGCTTAGGGTTAGGGTTAGGGATAGTGTTAGGGTACGGCTTAGGGTACGGGTTCGGTTACGGGTTCGGGTACGGCGTAGGGTATGGGTTAGGATTAAGGTTAGGGTTAGTTTGAGGGTTAGGGCTCAGTTTAGGGTACGGGTTAGGATTAGGGTACGTGTTAGGGTTAGGGTAGGGTTTAGGGTTAGGGTACGCGTTAGGGTTAGGGTAGTTATTAAACCTATCCCACTATCTAGATACCCCTTAGCACGTCAAGGAATATTATTTGGGTGTCCAGCCATGGAGAAGAGTTTAGACACTAGGAGAAGATAAGGAACACACCCATTATCAAGAAATCACATTAGGATTCTCTTTTTAACCTGTTCCTTAAAACACTAGTGCTTAGGAAATCTATTGGAGGCAGAAGCAGTCAAGGGTAGCTTAGGGTTAGGGTTAGGGTTAGGGTTAGGGTTAGGGTACGGCTTAGGGTACGGGTTCGGGTACGGGTTCATGTACGGCATAGGGTATGGGTTAGGGTTAGGGTTAGGGTTAGTTTGAAGGTTAGGGCTCGGTTTAGGGTACGGGTTAGGATTAGGGTTCGTGTTAGGGTTAGGGTAGGGGTTAGGGTTAGGGTACGCGTTAGGGTTAGGGTAGTTATTAAACCTATCCCACTCTCTAGATACCCCTTAGCACGTCAAGGAATATTATTTGGGGGTCCAGCCATGGAGAAGAGTTTAGACACTAGGAGAAGATAAGGAACACACCCATTATCAAGAAATCACATTAGGATTCTCTTTTTAACCTGTTCCTTTAAACACTAGTGCTTAGGAAATCTATTGGAGGCAGAAGCAGTCAAGGGTAGCTTAGGGTTAGGGTTAGGGTTAGGGTTAGGGTACGGCTTAGGGTACGGGTTCGGGTACGGGTTCGGGTACGGCGTAGGGTATGGGTTAGGGTTAGGGTTAGTTTGACGGTTAGGGCTCGGTTTAGGGTACGGGTTAGGATTAGGGTACGTGTTAGGGTTAGTGTAGGGGTTAGGGTTAGGGTACGCGTTAGGGTTAGGGTAGTTATTAAACCTATCCCACTCTCTAGATACCCCTTAGCAAGTCAAGAAATATTATTTGGGGTTCCAGCCATTGAGAAGAGTTTAGACACTAGGAGAAGGTAAGGAACACACCCATTATCAAGAAATCACATTAGGATTCTCTTTTTAACCTGTTCCTTAAAACACTAGTGCTTAGGAAATCTATTGGAAACAGAAGCAGTCAAGGGTAGCTTAGGGTTAGGGTTAGGGTTAGTGTTAGGATACGGCTTAGGGTACGGGTTCGGGTACGGGTTCGGGTACGGCGTAGGGTATGGGTTAGGGTTAGGGTTAGGGTTAGTTTGAGGGTTAGGGCTCGGTTTAGGGTACGGGTTAGGATTAGGGTACGTGTTAGGGTTAGGGTAGGGGTTAGGGTTAGGGTACGCGTTAGGGTTAGGGTAGTTATTAAACCCATCCCACTCTCTAGATACCCCTTAGCACGTCAAGGAATATTATTTGGGGGTCCAGCCATGGAGAAGAGTTTAGACACTAGGAGAAGATAAGGAACACACCCATTATCCTGAAATCACATTAGGATTCTCTTTTCAACCTGTTCCTTAAAACACTAGTGCTTAGGAAATCTATTGGAGGCAGAAGGAGTCAAGGGTAGCTTAGGGTTAGGGTTAGAGATAGTGTTAGGTTACGGCTTAGGGTACGGGTTCGGTTACGGGTTCGGGTACGGCGTAGGGTATGGGTTAGGGTTAGGGTTAGGGTTAGTTTGAGGGTTAGGGCTCGGTTTAGGGTACGGGTTAGGATTAGGGTACGTGTTAGTGTTAGGGTAGGGGTTAGGGTTAGGGTACGCGTTAGGGTTAGGGTAATTATTAAACCCATCCCACTCTCTAGATACCCCTTAGCACGTCAAGGAATATTATTTGGGGGTCCAGCCATGGAGAAGAGTTTAGATACTAGGAGAAGATAAGGAACACACCCATTATCCTGAAATCACATTAGGATTCTCTTTTTAACCTGTTCCTTAAAACACTAGTGCTTAGGAAATCTATTGGAGGCAGAAGCAGTCAAGGGTAGCTTAGGGTTAGGGTTAGGGTTAGGGTTAGGGTTAGGGTACGGCTTAGGGTACGGGTTCGGGTACGGGTTCATGTACGGCATAGGGTATGGGTTAGGGTTAGGGTTAGGGTTAGTTTGAAGGTTAGGGCTCGGTTTAGGGTACGGGTTAGGATTAGGGTTCGTGTTAGGGTTAGGGTAGGGGTTAGGGTTAGGGTACGCGTTAGGGTTAGGGTAGTTATTAAACCTATCCCACTCTCTAGATACCCCTTAGCACGTCAAGGAATATTATTTGGGGGTCCAGCCATGGAGAAGAGTTTAGACACTAGGAGAAGATAAGGAACACACCCATTATCAAGAAATCACATTAGGATTCTCTTTTTAACCTGTTCCTTTAAACACTAGTGCTTAGGAAATCTATTGGAGGCAGAAGCAGTCAAGGGTAGCTTAGGGTTAGGGTTAGGGTTAGGGTTAGGGTACGGCTTAGGGTACGGGTTCGGGTACGGGTTCGGGTACGGCGTAGGGTATGGGTTAGGGTTAGGGTTAGTTTGACGGTTAGGGCTCGGTTTAGGGTACGGGTTAGGATTAGGGTACGTGTTAGGGTTAGTGTAGGGGTTAGGGTTAGGGTACGCGTTAGGGTTAGGGTAGTTATTAAACCTATCCCACTCTCTAGATACCCCTTAGCAAGTCAAGAAATATTATTTGGGGTTCCAGCCATGGAGAAGAGTTTAGACACTAGGAGAAGGTAAGGAACACACCCATTATCAAGAAATCACATTAGGATTCTCTTTTTAACCTGTTCCTTAAAACACTAGTGCTTAGGAAATCTATTGGAGGCGGAAGCAGTCAAGGGTAGCTTACGGTTAGGGTTAGGGTTAGGGTTAGGGTTAGGGTACGGCTTAGGGTATGGCGTAGGAAATGGGTTAGGGTTAGGGTAAGGGTTAGTTTTAGGGTTAGGGCTAGGGTCAGGGTTAGGGTTAGGGTTAGGGTACGCCTTAGGGTACGGGTTTGGGTACGGGTTCGGGTACAACGTACGGTATGGGTTAGTGTTAGGGTTAGGGTTAGTTTTAGGGTTAGGGCTCGGTTTAGGGTACGGTTTAGGATTAGGGTACGTGTTAGGGTTAGGGTACGCGTTAGGGTTAGGGTAGTTATTAAACCTATTCCACTCTCTAGATACCCCTTAGCACGTCCAGGAATATTATTTGGGGGTCCAGCCATGGAGAAGAGTTTAGACACTAGGAGAAGATAAGGAACACACCCATTATCAAGAAGTCACATTAGGATTCTCTTTTTAACCTGTTCCTTAAAACACTAGTGCTTAGGAAATCTATTGGAGGCAGAAGCAGTCAAGGGTAGCTTAGGGTTAGGGTTAGGGATAGTGTTAGGGTACGGCTTAGGGTACGGGTTCGGTTACGGGTTCGGGTACGGCGTAGGGTATGGGTTAGGATTAAGGTTAGGGTTAGTTTGAGGGTTAGGGCTCAGTTTAGGGTACGGGTTAGGATTAGGGTACGTGTTAGGGTTAGGGTAGGGTTTAGGGTTAGGGTACGCGTTAGGTTTAGGGTAGTTATTAAACCTATCCCACTATCTAGATACCCCTTAGCACGTCAAGGAATATTATTTGGGTGTCCAGCCATGGAGAAGAGTTTAGACACTAGGAGAAGATAAGGAACACACCCATTATCAAGAAATCACATTAGGATTCTCTTTTTAACCTGTTCCTTAAAACACTAGTGCTTAGGAAATCTATTGGAGGCAGAAGCAGTCAAGGGTAGCTTAGGGTTAGGGTTAGGGTTAGGGTTAGGGTTAGGGTACGGCTTAGGGTACGGGTTCGGGTACGGGTTCATGTACGGCATAGGGTATGGGTTAGGGTTAGGGTTAGGGTTAGTTTGAAGGTTAGGGCTCGGTTTAGGGTACGGGTTAGGATTAGGGTTCGTGTTAGGGTTAGGGTAGGGGTTAGGGTTAGGGTACGCGTTAGGGTTAGGGTAGTTATTAAACCTATCCCACTCTCTAGATAAGCACGTCAAGGAATATTATTTGGGGGTCCAGCCATGGAGAAGAGTTTAGACACTAGGAGAAGATAAGGAACACACCCATTATCAAGAAATCACATTAGGATTCTCTTTTTAACCTGTTCCTTTAAACACTAGTGCTTAGGAAATCTATTGGAGGCAGAAGCAGTCAAGGGTAGCTTAGGGTTAGGGTTAGGGTTAGGGTTAGGGTACGGCTTAGGGTACGGGTTCGGGTACGGGTTCGGGTACGGCGTAGGGTATGGGTTAGGGTTAGGGTTAGTTTGACGGTTAGGGCTCGGTTTAGGGTACGGGTTAGGATTAGGGTACGTGTTAGGGTTAGTGTAGGGGTTAGGGTTAGGGTACGCGTTAGGGTTAGGGTAGTTATTAAACCTATCCCACTCTCTAGATACCCCTTAGCAAGTCAAGAAATATTATTTGGGGTTCCAGCCATTGAGAAGAGTTTAGACACTAGGAGAAGGTAAGGAACACACCCATTATCAAGAAATCACATTAGGATTCTCTTTTTAACCTGTTCCTTAAAACACTAGTGCTTAGGAAATCTATTGGAAACAGAAGCAGTCAAGGGTAGCTTAGGGTTAGGGTTAGGGTTAGTGTTAGGATACGGCTTAGGGTACGGGTTCGGGTACGGGTTCGGGTACGGCGTAGGGTATGGGTTAGGGTTAGGGTTAGGGTTAGTTTGAGGGTTAGGGCTCGGTTTAGGGTACGGGTTAGGATTAGGGTACGTGTTAGGGTTAGGGTAGGGGTTAGGGTTAGGGTACGCGTTAGGGTTAGGGTAGTTATTAAACCCATCCCACTCTCTAGATACCCCTTAGCACGTCAAGGAATATTATTTGGGGGTCCAGCCATGGAGAAGAGTTTAGACACTAGGAGAAGATAAGGAACACACCCATTATCCTGAAATCACATTAGGATTCTCTTTTCAACCTGTTCCTTAAAACACTAGTGCTTAGGAAATCTATTGGAGGCAGAAGGAGTCAAGGGTAGCTTAGGGTTAGGGTTAGAGATAGTGTTAGGGTACGGCTTAGGGTACGGGTTCGGTTACGGGTTCGGGTACGGCGTAGGGTATGGGTTAGGGTTAGGGTTAGGGTTAGTTTGAGGGTTAGGGCTCGGTTTAGGGTACGGGTTAGGATTAGGGTACGTGTTAGTGTTAGGGTAGGGGTTAGGGTTAGGGTACGCGTTAGGGTTAGGGTAATTATTAAACCCATCCCACTCTCTAGATACCGCTTAGCACGTCAAGGAATATTATTTGGGGGTCCAGCCATGGAGAAGAGTTTAGATACTAGGAGAAGATAAGGAACACACCCATTATCCTGAAATCACATTAGGATTCTCTTTTTAACCTGTTCCTTAAAACACTAGTGCTTAGAAAATCTATTGGAGGCAGAAGCAGTCAAGGGTAGCTTAGGGTTAGGGTTAGGGATAGTGTTAGGGTACGGCTTAGGGTACGGGTTCGGTTACGGGTTCGGGTACGGCGTAGAGTATGGGTTAGGGTTAGGGTTAGGGTTAGTTTGAGGGTTAGGGCTCGGTTTAGGGTACGGGTTAGGATTAGGGTTCGTGTTAGGGTTAGGGTAGGGGTTAGGGTTAGGGTACGCGTTAGGGTTAGGGTAGTTATTAAACCTATCCCACTCTCTAGATACCCCTTAGCACGTCAAGGAATATTATTTGGGGGTCCAGCCATGGAGAAGAGTTTAGACACTAGGAGAAGATAAGGAACACACCCATTATCAAGAAATCACATTAGGATTCTCTTTTTAACCTGTTCCTTTAAACACTAGTGCTTAGGAAATCTATTGGAGGCAGAAGCAGTCAAGGGTAGCTTAGGGTTAGGGTTAGGGTTAGGGTTAGGGTACGGCTTAGGGTACGGGTTCGGGTACGGGTTCGGGTACGGCGTAGGGTATGGGTTAGGGTTAGGGTTAGTTTGACGGTTAGGGCTCGGTTTAGGGTACGGGTTAGGATTAGGGTACGTGTTAGGGTTAGTGTAGGGGTTAGGGTTAGGGTACGCGTTAGGGTTAGGGTAGTTATTAAACCTATCCCACTCTCTAGATACCCCTTAGCAAGTCAAGAAATATTATTTGGGGTTCCAGCCATGGAGAAGAGTTTAGACACTAGGAGAAGGTAAGGAACACACCCATTATCAAGAAATCACATTAGGATTCTCTTTTTAACCTGTTCCTTAAAACACTAGTGCTTAGGAAATCTATTGGAAACAGAAGCAGTCAAGGGTAGCTTAGGGTTAGGGTTAGGGTTAGTGTTAGGATACGGCTTAGGGTACGGGTTCGGGTACGGGTTCGGGTACGGCGTAGGGTATGGGTTAGGGTTAGGGTTAGGGTTAGTTTGAGGGTTAGGGCTCGGTTTAGGGTACGGGTTAGGATTAGGGTACGTGTTAGGGTTAGGGTAGGGGTTAGGGTTAGGGTACGCGTTAGGGTTAGGGTAGTTATTAAACCTATCCCACTCTCTAGATACCCCTTAGCACGTCAAGGAATATTATTTGGGGGTCCAGCCATGGAGAAGAGTTTAGACACTAGGAGAAGATAAGGAACACACCCATTATCAAGAAATCACATTAGGATTCTCTTTTTAACCTGTTCCTTTAAACACTAGTGCTTAGGAAATCTATTGGAGGCAGAAGCAGTCAAGGGTAGCTTAGGGTTAGGGTTAGGGTTAGGGTTAGGGTACGGCTTAGGTTACGGGTTCGGGTACGGGTTCGGGTACGGGTTCGGGTACGGCGTAGGGTATGGGTTAGGGTTAGGGTTAGGGTTAGTTTGAGGGTTAGGGCTCGGTTTAGGGAACGTGTTAGGGTTAGAGTAGGGGTTAGGGTTAGGGTACGCATTAGGGTTAGGGTAGTTGTTAAACCTATCCCACTCTCTAGATACCCCTTAGCAAGTCAAGGAATATTATTTGGGGGTCCAGCCATGGAGAAGAGTTTAGACACTAGGAGAAGATAAGGAACACACCCATTATCAAGAAATCACATTAGGATTCTCTTTTTAACCTGTTCCTTAAAACACTAGTGCTTAGGAAATCTATTGGAGGCAGAAGCAGTCAAGGGTAGCTTAGGGTTAGGGTTAGGGTTAGGGTTAGGGTTAGGGTACGGCTTAGGGTACGGGTTCGGGTACGGGTTCGGGTACGGCATAGGGTATGGGTTAGGGTTAGGGTTAGGGTTAGTTTGAGGGTTAGGGCTCGGTTTAGGGTACGGGTTAGGATTAGGGTACGCGTTAGGGTTAGGGTAGGGGTTAGGGTTAGGGCACGCGTTAGGGATAGGGTAGTTATTAAACCTATCCCACTCTCTAGATACCCCTTAACACGTCAAGGAATATTATTTTGGGGTCCAGCCATGGAGAAGAGTTTAGACACTAGGATAAGATAAGGAACACACCCATTATCAAGAAATCACATTAGGATTCTCTTTTTAACCTGTTCCTTAAAACACTAGTGCTTAGGAAAACTATTGGAGGCAGAAGCAGTCAAGGGTAGCTTAGGGTTAGGGTTAGGGTTAGGGTTAGTGTTAGGGTACGGGTTCGGGTACGGGTTCGGGTACGGCGTAGGGTATGGGTTAGGGTTAGGGTTAGGGTTAGTTTGAGGGTTAGGGCTCGGTTTAGGGTACGGGTTAGGATTAGGGTACGTGTTAGTGTTACGGTAGGGGTTAGGGTTAGGGTACGCGTTAGGGTTAGGGTAGTTATTAAACCCATCCCACTCTCTAGATACCCCTTACCAAGTCAAGGAATATTATTTGGGGGTCCAGCCATGGAGAAGAGTTTAGACACTAGGAGAAGATAAGGAACACACCCATTATCCTGAAACACATTAGGATTCTCTTTTTAACCTGTTCCTTAAAACACTAGTGCTTAGGAAATCTATTGGAGGCAGAAGCATTCAAGGGTAGCTTAGGGTTAGTGTTAGGGTTAGTGTTAGGATACGGCTTAGGGTACGGGTTCGGGTACGGGTTCGGGTACGGCGTAGGGTATGGGTTAGAGTTAGGGTTAGGGTTAGGGTTAGTTTGAGGGTTAGGGCTCGGTTGAGGGTACGGGTTAGGATTAGGGTACGTGTTAGGGTTAGGGTAGGGTTTAGGGTTAGGGTACGCGTTAGGGTTAGGGTAGTTATTAAACCCATCCCACTCTCTAGATACCCCTTAGCACGTCAAGGAATATTATTTGGGGGTCCAGCCATGGAGAAGAGTTTAGACACTAGGAGAAGATAAGGAACACACCCATTATCAAGAAGTCACATTAGGATTCTCTTTTTAACCTGTTCCTTAAAACATTAGTGCTTAGGAAATCTATTGGAGGCAGAAGGAGTCAAGGGTAGCTTAGGGTTAGGGTTAGGGATAGTGTTAGGGTACGGCTTAGGGTACGGGTTCGGTTACGGGTTCGGGTACGGCGTAGAGTATGGGTTAGGGTTAGGGTTAGGGTTAGTTTGAGGGTTAGGGCTCGGTTTAGGGTACGGGTTAGGATTAGGGTACGTGTTAGTGTTAGGGTAGGGTTTAGGGTTAGGGTACGCGTTAGGGTTAGGGTAATTATTAAACCCATCCCACTCTCTAGATACCCCTTAGCACGTCAAGGAATATTATTTGGGGGTCCAGCCATGGAGAAGAGTTTAGATACTAGGAGAAGATAAGGAACACACCCATTATCCTGAAATCACATTAGGATTCTCTTTTTAACCTGTTCCTTAAAACACTAGTGCTTAGGAAATCTATTGGAGGCGGAAGCAGTCAAGGGTAGCTTATGGTTAGGGTTAGGGTTAGGGTTAGGGTTAGGGTACGGCTTAGTGTATGGCGTAGGGTATGGGTTAGGGTTAGGGTAAGGGTTAGTTTTAGGGTTAGGGCTAGGGTCAGGGTTAGGGTTAGGGTTAGGGTACGCCTTAGGGTACGGGTTTGGGTACGGGTTCGGGTACAACGTACGGTATGGGTTAGTGTTAGGGTTAGGGTTAGTTTTAGGGTTAGGGCTCGGTTTAGGGTACGGTTTAGGGTTAGGGTAGGGGTTAGGGTTAGGGTACGCGTTAGGGTTAGGGTAGTTATTAAACCTATTCCACTCTCTAGATACCCCTTAGCACGTCCAGGAATATTATTTGGGGGTCCAGCCATGGAGAAGAGTTTAGACACTAGGAGAAGATAAGGAACACACCCATTATCAAGAAGTCACATTAGGATTCTCTTTTTAACCTGTTCCTTAAAACACTAGTGCTTAGGAAATCTATTGGAGGCAGAAGCAGTCAAGGGTAGCTTAGGGTTAGGGTTAGGGATAGTGTTAGGGTACGGCTTAGGGTACGGGTTCGGTTACGGGTTCGGGTACGGCGTAGGGTATGGGTTAGGATTAAGGTTAGGGTTAGTTTGAGGGTTAGGGCTCAGTTTAGGGTACGGGTTAGGATTAGGGTACGTGTTAGGGTTAGGGTAGGGTTTAGGGTTAGGGTACGCGTTAGGGTTAGGGTAGTTATTAAACCTATCCCACTATCTAGATACCCCTTAGCACGTCAAGGAATATTATTTGGGTGTCCAGCCATGGAGAAGAGTTTAGACACTAGGAGAATATAAGGAACACACCCATTATCAAGAAATCACATTAGGATTCTCTTTTTAACCTGTTCCTTAAAACACTAGTGCTTAGGAAATCTATTGGAGGCAGAAGCAGTCAAGGGTAGCTTAGGGTTAGGGTTAGGGTTAGGGTTAGGGTTAGGGTACGGCTTAGGGTACGGGTTCGGGTACGGGTTCATGTACGGCATAGGGTATGGGTTAGGGTTAGGGTTAGGGTTAGTTTGAAGGTTAGGGCTCGGTTTAGGGTACGGGTTAGGATTAGGGTTCGTGTTAGGGTTAGGGTAGGGGTTAGGGTTAGGGTACGCGTTAGGGTTAGGGTAGTTATTAAACCTATCCCACTCTCTAGATACCCCTTAGCACGTCAAGGAATATTATTTGGGGGTCCAGCCATGGAGAAGAGTTTAGACACTAGGAGAAGATAAGGAACACACCCATTATCAAGAAATCACATTAGGATTCTCTTTTTAACCTGTTCCTTTAAACACTAGTGCTTAGGAAATCTATTGGAGGCAGAAGCAGTCAAGGGTAGCTTAGGGTTAGGGTTAGGGTTACGGTTAGGGTACGGCTTAGGGTACGGGTTCGGGTACGGGTTCGGGTACGGCGTAGGGTATGGGTTAGGGTTAGGGTTAGTTTGACGGTTAGGGCTCGGTTTAGGGTACGGGTTAGGATTAGGGTACGTGTTAGGGTTAGTGTAGGGGTTAGGGTTAGGGTACGCGTTAGGGTTAGGGTAGTTATTAAACCTATCCCACTCTCTAGATACCCCTTAGCAAGTCAAGAAATATTATTTGGGGTTCCAGCCATTGAGAAGAGTTTAGACACTAGGAGAAGGTAAGGAACACACCCATTATCAAGAAATCACATTAGGATTCTCTTTTTAACCTGTTCCTTAAAACACTAGTGCTTAGGAAATCTATTGGAAACAGAAGCAGTCAAGGGTAGCTTAGGGTTAGGGTTAGGGTTAGTGTTAGGATACGGCTTAGGGTACGGGTTCGGGTACGGGTTCGGGTACGGCGTAGGGTATGGGTTAGGGTTAGGGTTAGGGTTAGTTTGAGGGTTAGGGCTCGGTTTAGGGTACGGGTTAGGATTAGGGTACGTGTTAGGGTTAGGGTAGGGGTTAGGGTTAGGGTACGCGTTAGGGTTAGGGTAGTTATTAAACCCATCCCACTCTCTAGATACCCCTTAGCACGTCAAGGAATATTATTTGGGGGTCCAGCCATGGAGAAGAGTTTAGACACTAGGAGAAGATAAGGAACACACCCATTATCCTGAAATCACATTAGGATTCTCTTTTCAACCTGTTCCTTAAAACACTAGTGCTTAGGAAATCTATTGGAGGCAGAAGGAGTCAAGGGTAGCTTAGGGTTAGGGTTAGGGATAGTGTTAGGGTACGGCTTAGGGTACTGGTTCGGTTACGGGTTCGGGTACGGCGTAGGGTATGGGTTAGGGTTAGGGTTAGGGTTAGTTTGAGGGTTAGGGCTCGGTTTAGGGTACGGGTTAGGATTAGGGTACGTGTTAGTGTTAGGGTAGGGGTTAGGGTTAGGGTACGCGTTAGGGTTAGGGTAATTATTAAACCCATCCCACTCTCTAGATACCCCTTAGCACGTCAAGGAATATTATTTGGGGGTCCAGCCATGGAGAAGAGTTTAGATACTAGGAGAAGATAAGGAACACACCCATTATCCTGAAATCACATTAGGATTCTCTTTTTAACCTGTTCCTTAAAACACTAGTGCTTAGGAAATCTATTGGAGGCGGAAGCAGTCAAGGGTAGCTTACGGTTAGGGTTAGGGTTAGGGTTAGGGTTAGGGTACGGCTTAGGGTATGGCGTAGGGTATGGGTTAGGGTTAGGGTAAGGGTTAGTTTTAGGGTTAGGGCTAGGGTCAGGGTTAGGGTTAGGGTTAGGGTACGCCTTAGGGTACGGGTTTGGGTACGGGTTCGGGTACAACGTACGGTATGGGTTAGTGTTAGGGTTAGGGTTAGTTTTAGGGTTAGGGCTCGGTTTAGGGTACGGTTTAGGATTAGGGTACGTGTTAGGGTTAGGGTACGCGTTAGGGTTAGGGTAGTTATTAAACCTATTCCACTCTCTAGATACCCCTTAGCACGTCCAGGAATATTATTTGGGGGTCCAGCCATGGAGAAGAGTTTAGACACTAGGAGAAGATAAGGAACACACCCATTATCAAGAAGTCACATTAGGATTCTCTTTTTAACCTGTTCCTTAAAACACTAGTGCTTAGGAAATCTATTGGAGGCAGAAGCAGTCAAGGGTAGCTTAGGGTTAGGGTTAGGGATAGTTTTAGGGTACGGCTTAGGGTACGGGTTCGGTTACGGGTTCGGGTACGGCGTAGGGTATGGGTTAGGATTAAGGTTAGGGTTAGTTTGAGGGTTAGGGCTCAGTTTAGGGTACGGGTTAGGATTAGGGTACGTGTTAGGGTTAGGGTAGGGTTTAGGGTTAGGGTACGCGTTAGGGTTAGGGTAGTTATTAAACCTATCCCACTATCTAGATACCCCTTAGCACGTCAAGGAATATTATTTGGGTGTCCAGCCATGGAGAAGAGTTTAGACACTAGGAGAAGATAAGGAACACACCCATTATCAAGAAATCACATTAGGATTCTCTTTTTAACCTGTTCCTTAAAACACTAGTGCTTAGGAAATCTATTGGAGGCAGAAGCAGTCAAGGGTAGCTTAGGGTTAGGGTTAGGGTTAGGGTTAGGGTTAGGGTACGGCTTAGGGTACGGGTTCGGGTACGGGTTCATGTACGGCATAGGGTATGGGTTAGGGTTAGGGTTAGGGTTAGTTTGAAGGTTAGGGCTCGGTTTAGGGTACGGGTTAGGATTAGGGTTCGTGTTAGGGTTAGGGTAGGGGTTAGGGTTAGGGTACGCGTTAGGGTTAGGGTAGTTATTAAACCTATCCCACTCTCTAGATACCCCTTAGCACGTCAAGGAATATTATTTGGGGGTCCAGCCATGGAGAAGAGTTTAGACACTAGGAGAAGATAAGGAACACACCCATTATCAAGAAATCACATTAGGATTCTCTTTTTAACCTGTTCCTTTAAACACTAGTGCTTAGGAAATCTATTGGAGGCAGAAGCAGTCAAGGGTAGCTTAGGGTTAGGGTTAGGGTTAGGGTTAGGGTACGGCTTAGGGTACGGGTTCGGGTACGGCGTAGGGTATGGGTTAGGGTTAGGGTTAGTTTGACGGTTAGGGCTCGGTTTAGGGTACGGGTTAGGATTAGGGTACGTGTTAGGGTTAGTGTATGGGTTAGGGTTAGGGTACGCGTTAGGGTTAGGGTAGTTATTAAACCTATCCCACTCTCTAGATACCCCTTAGCAAGTCAAGAAATATTATTTGGGGTTCCAGCCATTGAGAAGAGTTTAGACACAAGGAGAAGGTAAGGAACACACCCATTATCAAGAAATCACATTAGGATTCTCTTTTTAACCTGTTCCTTAAAACACTAGTGCTTAGGAAATCTATTGGAAACAGAAGCAGTCAAGGGTAGCTTAGGGTTAGGGTTAGGGTTAGTGTTAGGATACGGCTTAGGGTACGGGTTCGGGTACGGGTTCGGGTACGGCGTAGGGTATGGGTTAGGGTTAGGGTTAGGGTTAGTTTGAGGGTTAGGGCTCGGTTTAGGGTACGGGTTAGGATTAGGGTACGTGTTTGGGTTAGGTTAGGGGTTAGGGTTAGGGTACGCGTTAGGGTTAGGGTAGTTATTAAACCCATCCCACTCTCTAGATACCCCTTAGCACGTCAAGGAATATTATTTGGGGGTCCAGCCATGGAGAAGAGTTTAGACACTAGGAGAAGATAAGGAACACACCCATTATCCTGAAATCACATTAGGATTCTCTTTTCAACCTGTTCCTTAAAACACTAGTGCTTAGGAAATCTATTGGAGGCAGAAGGAGTCAAGGGTAGCTTAGGGTTAGGGTTAGGGATAGTGTTAGGGTACGGCTTAGGGTACGGGTTCGGTTACGGGTTCGGGTAAGGTGTAGGGTATGGGTTAGGGTTAGGGTTAGGGTTAGTTTGAGGGTTAGGGCTCGGTTTAGGGTACGGGTTAGGATTAGGGTACGTGTTAGTGTTAGGGTAGGGGTTAGGGTTAGGGTACGCGTTAGGGTTAGGGTAATTATTAAACCCATCCCACTCTCTAGATACCCCTTAGCACCTCAAGGAATATTATTTGGGGGTCCAGCCATGGAGAAGAGTTTAGATACTAGGAGAAGATAAGGAACACACCCATTATCCTGAAATCACATTAGGATTCTCTTTTTAACCTGTTCCTTAAAACACTAGTGCTTAGGAAATCTATTGGAGGCGGAAGCAGTCAAGGGTAGCTTACGGTTAGGGTTAGGGTTAGGGTTAGGGTTAGGGTACGGCTTAGGGTATGGCGTAGGGTATGGGTTAGGGTTAGGGTAAGGGTTAGTTTTAGGGTTAGGGCTAGGGTCAGGGTTAGGGTTAGGGTTAGGGTACGCCTTAGGGTACGGGTTTGGGTACGGGTTCGGGTACAACGTACGGTATGGGTTAGTGTTAGGGTTAGGGTTAGTTTTAGGGTTACGGCTCGGTTTAGGGTACGGTTTAGGATTAGGGTACGTGTTAGGGTTAGGGTACGCGTTAGGGTTAGGGTAGTTATTAAACCTATTCCACTCTCTAGATACCCCTTAGCACGTCCAGGAATATTATTTGGGGGTCCAGCCATGGAGAAGAGTTTAGACACTAGGAGAAGATAAGGAACACACCCATTATCAAGAAGTCACATTAGGATTCTCTTTTTAACCTGTTCCTTAAAACACTAGTGCTTAGGAAATCTATTGGAGGCAGAAGCAGTCAAGGGTAGCTTAGGGTTAGGGTTAGGGTTAGGGTTAGGGTTAGGGTACGGCTTAGGGTACGGGTTCGGATACGGGTTCATGTACGGCATAGGGTATGGGTTAGGGTTAGGGTTAGGGTTAGTTTGAAGGTTAGGGCTCGGTTTAGGGTACGGGTTAGGATTAGGGTTCGTGTTAGGGTTAGGGTAGGGGTTAGGGTTAGGGTACGCGTTAGGGTTAGGGTAGTTATTAAACCTATCCCACTCTCTAGATACCCCTTAGCACGTCAAGGAATATTATTTGGGGGTCCAGCCATGGAGAAGAGTTTAGACACTAGGAGAAGATAAGGAACACACCCATTATCAAGAAATCACATTAGGATTCTCTTTTTAACCTGTTCCTTTAAACACTAGTGCTTAGGAAATCTATTGGAGGCAGAAGCAGTCAAGGGTAGCTTAGGGTTAGGGTTAGGGTTAGGGTTAGGGTACGGCTTAGGGTACGGGTTCGGGTACGGGTTCGGGTACGGCGTAGGGTATGGGTTAGGGTTAGGGTTAGTTTGACGGTTAGGGCTCGGTTTAGGGTACGGGTTAGGATTAGGGTACGTGTTAGGGTTAGTGTAGGGGTTAGGGTTAGGGTACGCGTTAGGGTTAGGGTAGTTATTAAACCTATCCCACTCTCTAGATACCCCTTAGCAAGTCAAGAAATATTATTTGGGGTTCCAGCCATGGAGAAGAGTTTAGACACTAGGAGAAGGTAAGGAACACACCCATTATCAAGAAATCACATTAGGATTCTCTTTTTAACCTGTTCCTTAAAACACTAGTGCTTAGGAAATCTATTGGAAACAGAAGCAGTCAAGGGTAGCTTAGGGTTAGGGTTAGGGTTAGTGTTAGGATACGGCTTAGGGTACGGGTTCGGGTACGGGTTCGGGTACGGCGTAGGGTATGGGTTAGGGTTAGGGTTAGGGTTAGTTTGAGGGTTAGGGCTCGGTTTAGGGTACGGGTTAGAATTAGGGTACGTGTTAGGGTTAGGGTAGGGGTTAGGGTTAGGGTACGCGTTAGGGTTAGGGTAGTTATTAAACCCATCCCACTCTCTAGATACCCCTTAGCACGTCAAGGAATATTATTTGGGGGTCCAGCCATGGAGAAGAGTTTAGACACTAGGAGAAGATAAGGAACACACCCATTATCAAGAAATCACATTAGGATTCTCTTTTTAACCTGTTCCTTAAAACACTAGTGCTTAGGAAATCTATTGGAGGCAGAAGCAGTCAAGGGTAGCTTAGGGTTAGGGTTAGGGTTAGGGTTAGGGTTAGGGTACGGCTTAGGGTACGGGTTCGGGTACGGGTTCATGTACGGCATAGGGTATGGGTTAGGGTTAGGGTTAGGGTTAGTTTGAAGGTTAGGGCTCGGTTTAGGGTACGGGTTAGGATTAGGGTTCGTGTTAGGGTTAGGGTAGGGGTTAGGGTTAGGGTACGCGTTAGGGTTAGGGTAGTTATTAAACCTATCCCACTCTCTAGATACCCCTTAGCACGTCAAGGAATATTATTTGGGGGTCCAGCCATGGAGAAGAGTTTAGACACTAGGAGAAGATAAGGAACACACCCATTATCAAGAAATCACATTAGGATTCTCTTTTTAACCTGTTCCTTTAAACACTAGTGCTTAGGAAATCTATTGGAGGCAGAAGCAGTCAAGGGTAGCTTAGGGTTAGGGTTAGGGTTAGGGTTAGGGTACGGCTTAGGGTACGGGTTCGGGTACGGGTTCGGGTACGGCGTAGGGTATGGGTTAGGGTTAGGGTTAGTTTGACGGTTAGGGCTCGGTTTAGGGTACGGGTTAGGATTAGGGTACGTGTTAGGGTTAGTGTAGGGGTTAGGGTTAGGGTACGCGTTAGGGTTAGGGTAGTTATTAAA
Source organism: Eschrichtius robustus (assembly GCF_028021215.1). NCBI lineage: Eukaryota > Metazoa > Chordata > Mammalia > Artiodactyla > Eschrichtiidae > Eschrichtius > Eschrichtius robustus. The sequence goes on along the minus strand of NW_027175300.1, from coordinate 375,447 downwards.
CCTATCCCACTCTCTAGATACCCCTTAGCAAGTCAAGAAATATTATTTGGGGTTCCAGCCATGGAGAAGAGTTTAGACACTAGGAGAAGGTAAGGAACACACCCATTATCAAGAAATCACATTAGGATTCTCTTTTTAACCTGTTCCTTAAAACACTAGTGCTTAGGAAATCTATTGGAAACAGAAGCAGTCAAGGGTAGCATAGGGTTAGGGTTAGGGTTAGTGTTAGGATACGGCTTAGGGTACGGGTTCGGGTACGGGTTCGGGTACGGCGTAGGGTATGGGTTAGGGTTAGGGTTAGGGTTAGTTTGAGGGTTAGGGCTCGGTTTAGGGTACGGGTTAGGATTAGGGTACGTGTTAGGGTTAGGGTAGGGGTTAGGGTTAGGGTACGCGTTAGGGTTAGGGTAGTTATTAAACCTATCCCACTCTCTAGATACCCCTTAGCACGTCAAGGAATATTATTTGGGGGTCCAGCCATGGAGAAGAGTTTAGACACTAGGAGAAGATAAGGAACACACCCATTATCAAGAAATCACATTAGGATTCTCTTTTTAACCTGTTCCTTTAAACACTAGTGCTTAGGAAATCTATTGGAGGCAGAAGCAGTCAAGGGTAGCTTAGGGTTAGGGTTAGGGTTAGGGTTAGGGTACGGCTTAGGTTACGGGTTCGGGTACGGGTTCGGGTACGGGTTCGGGTACGGCGTAGGGTATGGGTTAGGGTTAGGGTTAGGGTTAGTTTGAGGGTTAGGGCTCGGTTTAGGGAACGTGTTAGGGTTAGAGTAGGGGTTAGGGTTAGGGTACGCATTAGGGTTAGGGTAGTTGTTAAACCTATCCCACTCTCTAGATACCCCTTAGCAAGTCAAGGAATATTATTTGGGGGTCCAGCCATGGAGAAGAGTTTAGACACTAGGAGAAGATAAGGAACACACCCATTATCAAGAAATCACATTAGGATTCTCTTTTTAACCTGTTCCTTAAAACACTAGTGCTTAGGAAATCTATTGGAGGCAGAAGCAGTCAAGGGTAGCTTAGGGTTAGGGTTAGGGTTAGGGTTAGGGTTAGGGTACGGCTTAGGGTACGGGTTCGGGTACGGGTTCGGGTACGGCATAGGGTATGGGTTAGGGTTAGGGTTAGGGTTAGTTTGAGGGTTAGGGCTCGGTTTAGGGTACGGGTTAGGATTAGGGTACGTGTTAGGGTTAGGGTAGGGGTTAGGGTTAGGGCACGCGTTAGGGATAGGGTAGTTATTAAACCTATCCCACTCTCTAGATACCCCTTAGCACGTCAAGGAATATTATTTTGGGGTCCAGCCATGGAGAAGAGTTTAGACACTAGGATAAGATAAGGAACACACCCATTATCAAGAAATCACATTAGGATTCTCTTTTTAACCTGTTCCTTAAAACACTAGTGCTTAGGAAAACTATTGGAGGCAGAAGCAGTCAAGGGTAGCTTAGGGTTAGGGTTAGGGTTAGGGTTAGGGTTAGTGTTAGGGTACGGGTTCGGGTACGGGTTCGGGTACGGCGTAGGGTATGGGTTAGGGTTAGGGTTAGGGTTAGTTTGAGGGTTAGGGCTCGGTTTAGGGTACGGGTTAGGATTAGGGTACGTGTTAGTGTTACGGTAGGGGTTAGGGTTAGGGTACGCGTTAGGGTTAGGGTAGTTATTAAACCCATCCCACTCTCTAGATACCCCTTAGCAAGTCAAGGAATATTATTTGGGGGTCCAGCCATGGAGAAGAGTTTAGACACTAGGAGAAGATAAGGAACACACCCATTATCCTGAAACACATTAGGATTCTCTTTTTAACCTGTTCCTTAAAACACTAGTGCTTAGGAAATCTATTGGAGGCAGAAGCATTCAAGGGTAGCTTAGGGTTAGTGTTAGGGTTAGTGTTAGGATACGGCTTAGGGTACGGGTTCGGGTACGGCGTAGGGTATGGGTTAGAGTTAGGGTTAGGGTTAGGGTTAGTTTGAGGGTTAGGGCTCGGTTGAGGGTACGGGTTAGGATTAGGGTACGTGTTAGGGTTAGGGTAGGGTTTAAGGTTAGGGTACGCGTTAGGGTTAGGGTAGTTATTAAACCCATCCCACTCTCTAGATACCCCTTAGCACGTCAAGGAATATTATTTGGGGGTCCAGCCATGGAGAAGAGTTTAGACACTAGGAGAAGATAAGGAACACACCCATTATCAAGAAGTCACATTAGGATTCTCTTTTTAACCTGTTCCTTAAAACACTAGTGCTTAGGAAATCTATTGGAGGCAGAAGGAGTCAAGGGTAGCTTAGGGTTAGGGTTAGGGATAGTGTTAGGGTACGGCTTAGGGTACGGGTTCGGTTACGGGTTCGGGTACGGCGTAGGGTATGGGTTAGGGTTAGGGTTAGGGTTAGTTTGAGGGTTAGGGCTCGGTTTAGGGTACGGGTTAGGATTAGGGTACGTGTTAGTGTTAGGGTAGGGGTTAGGGTTAGGGTACGCGTTAGGGTTAGGGTAATTATTAAACCCATCCCACTCTCTAGATACCCCTTAGCACGTCAAGGAATATTATTTGGGGGTCCAGCCATGGAGAAGAGTTTAGATACTAGGAGAAGATAAGGAACACACCCATTATCCTGAAATCACATTAGGATTCTCTTTTTAACCTGTTCCTTAAAACACTAGTGCTTAGGAAATCTATTGGAGGCGGAAGCAGTCAAGGGTAGCTTACGGTTAGGGTTAGGGTTAGGGTTAGGGTTAGGGTACGGCTTAGGGTATGGCGTAGGGTATGGGTTAGGGTTAGGGTAAGGGTTAGTTTTAGGGTTAGGGCTAGGGTCAGGGTTAGGGTTAGGGTTAGGGTACGCCTTAGGGTACGGGTTTGGGTACGGGTTCGGGTACAACGTACGGTATGGGTTAGTGTTAGGGTTAGGGTTAGTTTTAGGGTTAGGGCTCGGTTTAGGGTACGGTTTAGGATTAGGGTACGTGTTAGGGTTAGGGTACGCGTTAGGGTTAGGGTAGTTATTAAACCTATTCCACTCTCTAGATACCCCTTAGCACGTCCAGGAATATTATTTGGGGGTCCAGCCATGGAGAAGAGTTTAGACACTAGGAGAAGATAAGGAACACACCCATTATCAAGAAGTCACATTAGGATTCTCTTTTTAACCTGTTCCTTAAAACACTAGTGCTTAGGAAATCTATTGGAGGCAGAAGCAGTCAAGGGTAGCTTAGGGTTAGGGTTAGGGTTAGGGTTAGGGTTAGGGTACGGCTTAGGGTACGGGTTCGGTTACGGGTTCATGTACGGCATAGGGTATGGGTTAGGGTTAGGGTTAGGGTTAGTTTGAAGGTTAGGGCTCGGTTTAGGGTACGGGTTAGGATTAGGGTTCGTGTTAGGGTTAGGGTAGGGGTTAGGGTTAGGGTACGCGTTAGGGTTAGGGTAGTTATTAAACCTATCCCACTCTCTAGATACCCCTTAGCACGTCAAGGAATATTATTTGGGGGTCCAGCCATGGAGAAGAGTTTAGACACTAGGAGAAGATAAGGAACACACCCATTATCAAGAAATCACATTAGGATTCTCTTTTTAACCTGTTCCTTTAAACACTAGTGCTTAGGAAATCTATTGGAGGCAGAAGCAGTCAAGGGTAGCTTAGGGTTAGGGTTAGGGTTAGGGTTAGGGTACGGCTTAGGGTACGGGTTCGGGTACGGGTTCGGGTACGGCGTAGGGTATGGGTTAGGGTTAGGGTTAGTTTGACGGTTAGGGCTCGGTTTAGGGTACGGGTTAGGATTAGGGTACGTGTTAGGGTTAGTGTAGGGGTTAGGGTTAGGGTACGCGTTAGGGTTAGGGTAGTTATTAAACCTATCCCACTCTCTAGATACCCCTTAGCAAGTCAAGAAATATTATTTGGGGTTCCAGCCATGGAGAAGAGTTTAGACACTAGGAGAAGGTAAGGAACACACCCATTATCAAGAAATCACATTAGGATTCTCTTTTTAACCTGTTCCTTAAAACACTAGTGCTTAGGAAATCTATTGGAAACAGAAGCAGTCAAGGGTAGCATAGGGTTAGGGTTAGGGTTAGTGTTAGGATACGGCTTAGGGTACGGGTTCGGGTACGGGTTCGGGTACGGCGTAGGGTATGGGTTAGGGTTAGGGTTAGGGTTAGTTTGAGGGTTAGGGCTCGGTTTAGGGTACGGGTTAGGATTAGGGTACGTGTTAGGGTTAGGGTAGGGGTTAGGGTTAGGGTACGCGTTAGGGTTAGGGTAGTTATTAAACCTATCCCACTCTCTAGATACCCCTTAGCACGTCAAGGAATATTATTTGGGGGTCCAGCCATGGAGAAGAGTTTAGACACTAGGAGAAGATAAGGAACACACCCATTATCAAGAAATCACATTAGGATTCTCTTTTTAACCTGTTCCTTTAAACACTAGTGCTTAGGAAATCTATTGGAGGCAGAAGCAGTCAAGGGTAGCTTAGGGTTAGGGTTAGGGTTAGGGTTAGGGTACGGCTTAGGTTACGGGTTCGGGTACGGGTTCGGGTACGGGTTCGGGTACGGCGTAGGGTATGGGTTAGGGTTAGGGTTAGGGTTAGTTTGAGGGTTAGGGCTCGGTTTAGGGAACGTGTTAGGGTTAGAGTAGGGGTTAGGGTTAGGGTACGCATTAGGGTTAGGGTAGTTGTTAAACCTATCGCACTCTCTAGATACCCCTTAGCAAGTCAAGGAATATTATTTGGGGGTCCAGCCATGGAGAAGAGTTTAGACACTAGGAGAAGATAAGGAACACACCCATTATCAAGAAATCACATTAGGATTCTCTTTTTAACCTGTTCCTTAAAACACTAGTGCTTAGGAAATCTATTGGAGGCAGAAGCAGTCAAGGGTAGCTTAGGGTTAGGGTTAGGGTTAGGGTTAGGGTTAGGGTACGGCTTAGGGTACGGGTTCGGGTACGGGTTCGGGTACGGCATAGGGTATGGGTTAGGGTTAGGGTTAGGGTTAGTTTGAGGGTTAGGGCTCGGTTTAGGGTACGGGTTAGGATTAGGGTACGTGTTAGGGTTAGGGTAGGGGTTAGGGTTAGGGCACGCGTTAGGGATAGGGTAGTTATTAAACCTATCCCACTCTCTAGATACCCCTTAGCACGTCAAGGAATATTATTTTGGGGTCCAGCCATGGAGAAGAGTTTAGACACTAGGATAAGATAAGGAACACACCCATTATCAAGAAATCACATTAGGATTCTCTTTTTAACCTGTTCCTTAAAACACTAGTGCTTAGGAAAACTATTGGAGGCAGAAGCAGTCAAGGGTAGCTTAGGGTTAGGGTTAGGGTTAGGGTTAGGGTTAGTGTTAGGGTACGGGTTCGGGTACGGGTTCGGGTACGGCGTAGGGTATGGGTTAGGGTTAGGGTTAGGGTTAGTTTGAGGGTTAGGGCTCGGTTTAGGGTACGGGTTAGGATTAGGGTACGTGTTAGTGTTACGGTAGGGGTTAGGGTTAGGGTACGCGTTAGGGTTAGGGTAGTTATTAAACCCATCCCACTCTCTAGATACCCCTTAGCAAGTCAAGGAATATTATTTGGGGGTCCAGCCATGGAGAAGAGTTTAGACACTAGGAGAAGATAAGGAACACACCCATTATCCTGAAACACATTAGGATTCTCTTTTTAACCTGTTCCTTAAAACACTAGTGCTTAGGAAATCTATTGGAGGCAGAAGCATTCAAGGGTAGCTTAGGGTTAGTGTTAGGGTTAGTGTTAGGATACGGCTTAGGGTACGGGTTCGGGTACGGCGTAGGGTATGGGTTAGAGTTAGGGTTAGGGTTAGGGTTAGTTTGAGGGTTAGGGCTCGGTTGAGGGTACGGGTTAGGATTAGGGTACGTGTTAGGGTTAGGGTAGGGTTTAAGGTTAGGGTACGCGTTAGGGTTAGGGTAGTTATTAAACCCATCCCACTCTCTAGATACCCCTTAGCACGTCAAGGAATATTATTTGGGGGTCCAGCCATGGAGAAGAGTTTAGACACTAGGAGAAGATAAGGAACACACCCATTATCAAGAAGTCACATTAGGATTCTCTTTTTAACCTGTTCCTTAAAACACTAGTGCTTAGGAAATCTATTGGAGGCAGAAGGAGTCAAGGGTAGCTTAGGGTTAGGGTTAGGGATAGTGTTAGGGTACGGCTTAGGGTACGGGTTCGGTTACGGGTTCGGGTACGGCGTAGGGTATGGGTTAGGGTTAGGGTTAGGGTTAGTTTGAGGGTTAGGGCTCGGTTTAGGGTACGGGTTAGGATTAGGGTACGTGTTAGTGTTAGGGTAGGGGTTAGGGTTAGGGTACGCGTTAGGGTTAGGGTAATTATTAAACCCATCCCACTCTCTAGATACCCCTTAGCACGTCAAGGAATATTATTTGGGGGTCCAGCCATGGAGAAGAGTTTAGATACTAGGAGAAGATAAGGAACACACCCATTATCCTGAAATCACATTAGGATTCTCTTTTTAACCTGTTCCTTAAAACACTAGTGCTTAGGAAATCTATTGGAGGCGGAAGCAGTCAAGGGTAGCTTACGGTTAGGGTTAGGGTTAGGGTTAGGGTTAGGGTACGGCTTAGGGTATGGCGTAGGGTATGGGTTAGGGTTAGGGTAAGGGTTAGTTTTAGGGTTAGGGCTAGGGTCAGGGTTAGGGTTAGGGTTAGGGTACGCCTTAGGGTACGGGTTTGGGTACGGGTTCGGGTACAACGTACGGTATGGGTTAGTGTTAGGGTTAGGGTTAGTTTTAGGGTTAGGGCTCGGTTTAGGGTACGGTTTAGGATTAGGGTACGTGTTAGGGTTAGGGTACGCGTTAGGGTTAGGGTAGTTATTAAACCTATTCCACTCTCTAGATACCCCTTAGCACGTCCAGGAATATTATTTGGGGGTCCAGCCATGGAGAAGAGTTTAGACACTAGGAGAAGATAAGGAACACACCCATTATCAAGAAGTCACATTAGGATTCTCTTTTTAACCTGTTCCTTAAAACACTAGTGCTTAGGAAATCTATTGGAGGCAGAAGCAGTCAAGGGTAGCTTAGGGTTAGGGTTAGGGATAGTGTTAGGGTACGGCTTAGGGTACGGGTTCGGTTACGGGTTCGGGTACGGCGTAGGGTATGGGTTAGGATTAAGGTTAGGGTTAGTTTGAGGGTTAGGGCTCAGTTTAGGGTACGGGTTAGGATTAGGGTACGTGTTAGGGTTAGGGTAGGGTTTAGGGTTAGGGTACGCGTTAGGGTTAGGGTAGTTATTAAACCTATCCCACTATCTAGATACCCCTTAGCACGTCAAGGAATATTATTTGGGTGTCCAGCCATGGAGAAGAGTTTAGACACTAGGAGAAGATAAGGAACACACCCATTATCAAGAAATCACATTAGGATTCTCTTTTAAACCTGTTCCTTAAAACACTAGTGCTTAGGAAATCTATTGGAGGCAGAAGCAGTCAAGGGTAGCTTAGGGTTAGGGTTAGGGTTAGGGTTAGGGTTAGGGTACGGCTTAGGGTACGGGTTCGGTTACGGGTTCATGTACGGCATAGGGTATGGGTTAGGGTTAGGGTTAGGGTTAGTTTGAAGGTTAGGGCTCGGTTTAGGGTACGGGTTAGGATTAGGGTTCGTGTTAGGGTTAGGGTAGGGGTTAGGGTTAGGGTACGCGTTAGGGTTAGGGTAGTTATTAAACCTATCCCACTCTCTAGATACCCCTTAGCACGTCAAGGAATATTATTTGGGGGTCCAGCCATGGAGAAGAGTTTAGACACTAGGAGAAGATAAGGAACACACCCATTATCAAGAAATCACATTAGGATTCTCTTTTTAACCTGTTCCTTTAAACACTAGTGCTTAGGAAATCTATTGGAGGCAGAAGCAGTCAAGGGTAGCTTAGGGTTAGGGTTAGGGTTAGGGTTAGGGTACGGCTTAGGGTACGGGTTCGGGTACGGGTTCGGGTACGGCGTAGGGTATGGGTTAGGGTTAGGGTTAGTTTGACGGTTAGGGCTCGGTTTAGGGTACGGGTTAGGATTAGGGTACGTGTTAGGGTTAGTGTAGGGGTTAGGGTTAGGGTACGCATTAGGGTTAGGGTAGTTATTAAACCTATCCCACTCTCTAGATACCCCTTAGCAAGTCAAGAAATATTATTTGGGGTTCCAGCCATTGAGAAGAGTTTAGACACTAGGAGAAGGTAAGGAACACACCCATTATCAAGAAATCACATTAGGATTCTCTTTTTAACCTGTTCCTTAAAACACTAGTGCTTAGGAAATCTATTGGAAACAGAAGCAGTCAAGGGTAGCTTAGGGTTAGGGTTAGGGTTAGTGTTAGGATACGGCTTAGGGTACGGGTTCGGGTACGGGTTCGGGTACGGCGTAGGGTATGGGTTAGGGTTAGGGTTAGGGTTAGTTTGAGGGTTAGGGCTCGGTTTAGGGTACGGGTTAGGATTAGGGTACGTGTTAGGGTTAGGGTAGGGGTTAGGGTTAGGGTACGCGTTAGGGTTAGGGTAGTTATTAAACCCATCCCACTCTCTAGATACCCCTTAGCACGTCAAGGAATATTATTTGGGGGTCCAGCCATGGAGAAGAGTTTAGACACTAGGAGAAGATAAGGAACACACCCATTATCCTGAAATCACATTAGGATTCTCTTTTCAACCTGTTCCTTAAAACACTAGTGCTTAGGAAATCTATTGGAGGCAGAAGGAGTCAAGGGTAGCTTAGGGTTAGGGTTAGGGATAGTGTTAGGGTACGGCTTAGGGTACGGGTTCGGTTACGGGTTCGGGTACGGCGTAGGGTATGGGTTAGGGTTAGGGTTAGGGTTAGTTTGAGGGTTAGGGCTCGGTTTAGGGTACGGGTTAGGATTAGGGTACGTGTTAGTGTTAGGGTAGGGGTTAGGGTTAGGGTACGCGTTAGGGTTAGGGTAATTATTAAACCCATCCCACTCTCTAGATACCCCTTAGCACGTCAAGGAATATTATTTGGGGGTCCAGCCATGGAGAAGAGTTTAGATACTAGGAGAAGATAAGGAACACACCCATTATCCTGAAATCACATTAGGATTCTCTTTTTAACCTGTTCCTTAAAACACTAGTGCTTAGGAAATCTATTGGAGGCGGAAGCAGTCAAGGGTAGCTTACGGTTAGGGTTAGGGTTAGGGTTAGGGTTAGGGTACTGCTTAGTGTATGGCGTAGGGTATGGGTTAGGGTTAGGGTAAGGGTTAGTTTTAGGGTTAGGGCTAGGGTCAGGGTTAGGGTTAGGGTTAGGGTACGCCTTAGGGTACGGGTTTGGGTACGGGTTCGGGTACAACGTACGGTATGGGTTAGTGTTAGGGTTAGGGTTAGTTTTAGGGTTAGGGCTCGGTTTAGGGTACGGTTTAGGATTAGGCTACGTGTTAGGGTTAGGGTACGCGTTAGGGTTAGGGTAGTTATTAAACCTATTCCACTCTCTAGATACCCCTTAGCACGTCCAGGAATATTATTTGGGGGTCCAGCCATGGAGAAGAGTTTAGACACTAGGAGAAGATAAGGAACACACCCATTATCAAGAAGTCACATTAGGATTCTCTTTTTAACCTGTTCCTTAAAACACTAGTGCTTAGGAAATCTATTGGAGGCAGAAGCAGTCAAGGGTAGCTTAGGGTTAGGGTTAGGGATAGTGTTAGGGTACGGCTTAGGGTACGGGTTCGGTTACGGGTTCGGGTACGGCGTAGGGTATGGGTTAGGATTAAGGTTAGGGTTAGTTTGAGGGTTAGGGCTCAGTTTAGGGTACGGGTTAGGATTAGGGTACGTGTTAGGGTTAGGGTAGGGTTTAGGGTTAGGGTACGCGTTAGGGTTAGGGTAGTTATTAAACCTATCCCACTATCTAGATACCCCTTAGCACGTCAAGGAATATTATTTGGGTGTCCAACCATGGAGAAGAGTTTAGACACTAGGAGAAGATAAGGAACACACCCATTATCAAGAAATCACATTAGGATTCTCTTTTTAACCTGTTCCTTAAAACACTAGTGCTTAGGAAATCTATTGGAGGCAGAAGCAGTCAAGGGTAGCTTAGGGTTAGGGTTAGGGTTAGGGTTAGGGTTAGGGTACGGCTTAGGGTACGGGTTCGGGTACGGGTTCATGTACGGCATAGGGTATGGGTTAGGGTTAGGGTTAGGGTTAGTTTGAAGGTTAGGGCTCGGTTTAGGGTACGGGTTAGGATTAGGGTTCGTGTTAGGGTTAGGGTAGGGGTTAGGGTTAGGGTACGCGTTAGGGTTAGGGTAGTTATTAAACCTATCCCACTCTCTAGATACCCCTTAGCACGTCAAGGAATATTATTTGGGGGTCCAGCCATGGAGAAGAGTTTAGACACTAGGAGAAGATAAGGAACACACCCATTATCAAGAAATCACATTAGGATTCTCTTTTTAACCTGTTCCTTTAAACACTAGTGCTTAGGAAATCTATTGGAGGCAGAAGCAGTCAAGGGTAGCTTAGGGTTAGGGTTAGGGTTAGGGTTAGGGTACGGCTTAGGGTACGGGTTCGGGTACGGGTTCGGGTACGGCGTAGGGTATGGGTTAGGGTTAGGGTTAGTTTGACGGTTAGGGCTCGGTTTAGGGTACGGGTTAGGATTAGGGTACGTGTTAGGGTTAGTGTAGGGGTTAGGGTTAGGGTACGCGTTAGGGTTAGGGTAGTTATTAAACCTATCCCACTCTCTAGATACCCCTTAGCAAGTCAAGAAATATTATTTGGGGTTCCAGCCATGGAGAAGAGTTTAGACACTAGGAGAAGGTAAGGAACACACCCATTATCAAGAAATCACATTAGGATTCTCTTTTTAACCTGTTCCTTAAAACACTAGTGCTTAGGAAATCTTTTGGAAACAGAAGCAGTCAAGGGTAGCTTAGGGTTAGGGTTAGGGTTAGTGTTAGGATACGGCTTAGGGTACGGGTTCGGGTACGGGTTCGGGTACGGCGTAGGGTATGGGTTAGGGTTAGGGTTAGGGTTAGTTTGAGGGTTAGGGCTCGGTTTAGGGTACGGGTTAGGATTAGGGTACGTGTTAGGGTTAGGGTAGGGGTTAGGGTTAGGGTACGCGTTAGGGTTAGGGTAGTTATTAAACCCATCCCACTCTCTAGATACCCCTTAGCACGTCAAGGAATATTATTTGGGGGTCCAGCCATGGAGAAGAGTTTAGACACTAGGAGAAGATAAGGAACACACACATTATCAAGAAATCACATTAGGATTCTCTTTTTAACCTGTTCCTTAAAACACTAGTGCTTAGGAAATCTATTGGAGGCAGAAGCAGTCAAGGGTAGCTTAGGGTTAGGGTTAGGGTTAGGGTTAGGGTTAGGGTACGGCTTAGGCTACGGGTTCGGGTACGGGTTCATGTACGGCATAGGGTATGGGTTAGGGTTAGGGTTAGGGTTAGTTTGAAGGTTAGGGCTCGGTTTAGGGTACGGGTTAGGATAAGGGTACGTGTTAGTGTTTGGGTAGGGGTTAGGGTTAGGGTACGCGTTAGGGTTAGGGTCATTATTAAACCCATCCCAGTCTCTAGATACCCCTTAGCACGTCAAGGAATATTATTTGGGGGTCCAGCCATGGAGAAGAGTTTAGACACTAGGAGAAGATAAGGAACACACCCATTATCAAAAAATCACATTAGGATTCTCTTTTTAACCTGTTCCTTAAAACACTAGTGCTTAGGAAATCTATTTGAGGCAGAAGCAGTCAAGGGTAGCTTAGGGTTAGGGTTAGGGTTAGTGTTAGGGTTAGGGTTATTGTTAGGGTAAGGCTTAGGGTACGGGTTCGGGTACGGGTTCGGGTACGGCATAGGGTATGGGTTAGGGTTAGGGTTAGGGTTAGTTTGAGGGTTAGGGCTCGGTTTATGGTACGGGTTAGGATTAGGGTACGTGTTAGGGTTAGGGTAGGGTTTAGGGTTAGGGTACGCGTTAGGGTTAGGGTAGTTATTAAACCCATCCCACTCTCTAGATACCCCTTAGCACGTCAAGGAATATTATTTGGGGGTCCAGCCATGGAGAAGAGTTTAGACACTAGGAGAAGATAAGGAACACACCCATTATCAAGAAATCACATTAGTATTCTCTTTATAACCTGTTCCTTAAAACACTAGCGCTTAGGAAATCTATTGGAGGCAGAAGCAGTCAAGGGTAGCTTAGGGTTAGGGTTAGGGTTAGGGTTAGGGTACGGCTTAGGGTACGGGTTCGGGTACGGGTTCGTGTACGGCATAGGGTATGGGTTAGGGTTAGGGTTAGGGTTAGTTTGAAGGTTAGGGCTCGGTTTAGGGTACGGGTTAGGATTAGGGTTCGTGTTAGGGTTAGGTTAGGGGTTAGGGTTAGGGTATGCGTTAGGGTTAGGGTAGTTATTAAACCTATCCCACTCTCTAGATATCCCTTAGCACGTCAAGGAATATTATTTGTGGGTCCAGCCATGGAGAAGAGTTTAGACACTAGGAGAAGATAAGGAACACACCCATTATCAAGAAATCACATTAGGATTCTCTTTTTAACCTGTTCCTTAAAACACTAGTGCTTAGGAAATCTATTGGAGGCAGAAGCAGTCAAGGGTAGCTTAGGGTTAGGGTTAGGGTTAGGGTTAGGGTTAGGGTACAGCTTAGGGTACGGGTTCGGGTAGGGGTTCAGGTACGGCGTAGGGTATGGGTTAGGGTTAGGGTTAGTTTGAGGGTTAGGGCTCGGTTTAGGGTACGTGTTAGGGTTAGAGTAGGGGTTAGGGTTAGGGTACGCATTAGGGTTAGGGTAGTTATTAAACCTATCCCACTCTCTAGATACCCCTTAGCACGTCAAGGAATATTATTTGGGGGTCCAGCCATGGAGAAGAGTTTAGACACTAGGAGAAGATAAGGAACACACCCATTATCAAGAAATCACATTAGGATTCTCTTTTTAACCTGTTCCTTAAAACACTAGTGCTTAGGAAATCTATTGGAGGCAGAAGCAGTCAAGGGTAGCTTACGGTTAGGGTTAGGGTTAGGGTTAGGGTCAGGGTACGGCTTAGGGTATGGCGTAGGGTATGGTTTAGGTTTAGGGTAAGGGTTAGTTTTAGAGTTAGGGCTAGGGTCTGGGTTAGGGTTAGGGTTAGGGTACGCCTTAGGGTACGGGTTCGGGTACGGGTTCGGGTACAACATAAGGTATGGGTTAGTGTTAGGGTTAGGGTTAGTTTTAGGGTTAGGGCTCGGTTTAGGGTACGGTTTAGGATTAGGGTACGTGTTAGTGTTAGGGTACGCGTTAGGGTTAGGGTAGTTATTAAACGTATTCCACTCTCTAGATACCCCTTAGCACGTCCAGGAATATTATTTGGGGGTCCAGACATGGAGAAGAGTTTAGACACTAGGAGAAGATAAGGAACACACCCATTATCAAGAAGTCACATTAGGATTCTCTTTTTAACCTGTTCCTTAAAACACTAGTGCTTAGGAAATCTATTGGAGGCAGAAGCAGTCAAGGGTAGCTTAGGGTTAGGGTTAGGGATAGTGTTAGGGTACGGCTTAGGGTACGGGTTCGGTTACGGGTTCGGGTACGGCGTAGGGTATGGGTTAGGGTTAGGGTTAGGGTTAGTTTGAGGGTTAGGGCTCAGTTTAGGGTACGGGTTAGGATTAGGGTACGTGTTAGGGTTAGGGTAGGGGTTAGGATTAGGGTACGCGTTAGGGTTAGGGTAGTTATTAAACCCATCCCACTCTCTAGATACCCTTTAGCACGTCAAGGAATATTATTTGGGGGTCCAGCCATGGAGAAGAGTTTAGACACTAGGAGAAGATAAGGAACACACCCATTATCAAGAAATCACATTAGGATTCTCTTTTTAACCTGTTCCTTAAAACACTAGTGCTTAGGAAATCTATTGGAGGCAAAAGCAGTCAAGGGTAGCTTAGGTTTAGGGTCAGGGTTAGGGTTAGGGTTATTGTTATGGTAAGTTTTAGGGTACGGGTTCGGGTACGGGTTCGGGTACGACATAGGGTATGGGTTAGGGTTAGGGTTAGGGTTAGTTTGAGGGTTAGGGATCGGTTTAGGGTACGGGTTAGGATTAGGGTACGTGTTAGGGTTAGGGTAGGGTTTAGGGTTAGGGTACGCGTTAGGGTTAGGGTAGTTATTAAACCTATCCCACTATCTAGATACCCCTTAGCACGTCAAGGAATATTATATGGGTGTCCAGCCATGGAGAAGAGTTTATACACTAGGAGAAGATAAGGAACACACCCATTATCAAGAAATCACATTAGGATTCTCTTTTTAACCTGTTCCTTAAAACACTAGTGCTTAGGAAATCTATTGGAGGCAGAAGCAGTCAAGGGTAGCTTAGGGTTAGGGTTAGGGTTAGGGTTAGGGTTAGGGTACGGCTTAGGGTACGGGTTCGGGTACGGGTTCATGTACGGCATAGGGTATGGGTTAGGGTTAGGGTTAGGGTTAGTTTGAAGGTTAGGGCTCGGTTTAGGGTACGGGTTAGGATTAGGGTTCGTGTTAGGGTTAGGGTAGGGGTTAGGGTTAGGGTACGCGTTAGGGTTAGGGTAGTTATTAAACCTATCCCACTCTCTAGATACCCCTTAGCACGTCAAGGAATATTATTTGGGGGTCCAGCCATGGAGAAGAGTTTAGACACTAGGAGAAGATAAGGAACACACCCATTATCAAGAAATCACATTAGGATTCTCTTTTTAACCTGTTCCTTTAAACACTAGTGCTTAGGAAATCTATTGGAGGCAGAAGCAGTCAAGGGTAGCTTAGGGTTAGGGTTAGGGTTAGGGTTAGGGTTAGGGTACGGCTTAGGGTACGGGTTCGGGTACGGGTTCGGGTACGGCGTAGGGTATGGGTTAGGGTTAGGGTTAGTTTGACGGTTAGGGCTCGGTTTAGGGTACGGGTTAGGATTAGGGTACGTGTTAGGGTTAGTGTAGGGGTTAGGGTTAGGGTACGCGTTAGGGTTAGGGTAGTTATTAAACCTATCCCACTCTCTAGATACCCCTTAGCAAGTCAAGAAATATTATTTGGGGTTCCAGCCATGGAGAAGAGTTTAGACACTAGGAGAAGGTAAGGAACACACCCATTATCAAGAAATCACATTAGGATTCTCTTTTTAACCTGTTCCTTAAAACACTAGTGCTTAGGAAATCTATTGGAAACAGAAGCAGTCAAGGGTAGCTTAGGGTTAGGGTTAGGGTTAGTGTTAGGATACGGCTTAGGGTACGGGTTCGGGTACGGGTTCGGGTACGGCGTAGGGTATGGGTTAGGGTTAGGGTTAGGGTTAGTTTGAGGGTTAGGGCTCGGTTTAGGGTACGGGTTAGGATTAGTGTACGTGTTAGTGTTAGGGTAGGGGTTAGGGTTAGGGTACGCGTTAGGGTTAGGGTAATTATTAAACCCATCCCACTCTCTAGATACCCCTTAGCACGTCAAGGAATATTATTTGGGGGTCCAGCCATGGAGAAGAGTTTAGATACTAGGAGAAGATAAGGAACACACCCATTATCCTGAAATCACATTAGGATTCTCTTTTTAACCTGTTCCTTAAAACACTAGTGCTTAGGAAATCTATTGGAGGCGGAAGCAGTCAAGGGTAGCTTACGGTTAGGGTTAGGGTTAGGGTTAGGGTTAGGGTACGGCTTAGGGTATGGCGTAGGGTATGGGTTAGGGTTAGGGTAAGGGTTAGTTTTAGGGTTAGGGCTAGGGTCAGGGTTAGGGTTAGGGTTAGGGTACGCCTTAGGGTACGGGTTTGGGTACGGGTTCGGGTACAACGTACGGTATGGGTTAGTGTTAGGGTTAGGGTTAGTTTTAGGGTTAGGGCTCGGTTTAGGGTACGGTTTAGGATTAGGGTACGTGTTAGGGTTAGGGTACGCGTTAGGGTTAGGGTAGTTATTAAACCTATCCCACTCTCTAGATACCCCTTAGCACGTCCAGGAATATTATTTGGGGGTCCAGCCATGGAGAAGAGTTTAGACACTAGGAGAAGATAAGGAACACACCCATTATCAAGAAGTCACATTAGGATTCTCTTTTTAACCTGTTCCTTAAAACACTAGTGCTTAGGAAATCTATTGGAGGCAGAAGCAGTCAAGGGTAGCTTAGGGTTAGGGTTAGGGATAGTGTTAGGGTACGGCTTAGGGTACGGGTTCGGTTACGGGTTCGGGTACGGCGTAGGGTATGGGTTAGGATTAAGGTTAGGGTTAGTTTGAGGGTTAGGGCTCAGTTTAGGGTACGGGTTAGGATTAGGGTACGTGTTAGGGTTAGGGTAGGGTTTAGGGTTAGGGTACGCGTTAGGGTTAGGGTAGTTATTAAACCTATCCCACTATCTAGATACCCCTTAGCACGTCAAGGAATATTATTTGGGTGTCCAGCCATGGAGAAGAGTTTAGACACTAGGAGAAGATAAGGAACACACCCATTATCAAGAAATCACATTAGGATTCTCTTTTTAACCTGTTCCTTAAAACACTAGTGCTTAGGAAATCTATTGGAGGCAGAAGCAGTCAAGGGTAGCTTAGGGTTAGGGTTAGGGTTAGGGTTAGGGTTAGGGTACGGCTTAGGGTACGGGTTCGGGTACGGGTTCATGTACGGCATAGGGTATGGGTTAGGGTTAGGGTTAGGGTTAGTTTGAAGGTTAGGGCTCGGTTTAGGGTACGGGTTAGGATTAGGGTTCGTGTTAGGGTTAGGGTAGGGGTTAGGGTTAGGGTACGCGTTAGGGTTAGGGTAGTTATTAAACCTATCCCACTCTCTAGATACCCCTTAGCACGTCAAGGAATATTATTTGGGGGTCCAGCCATGGAGAAGAGTTTAGACACTAGGAGAAGATAAGGAACACACCCATTATCAAGAAATCACATTAGGATTCTCTTTTTAACCTGTTCCTTTAAACACTAGTGCTTAGGAAATCTATTGGAGGCAGAAGCAGTCAAGGGTAGCTTAGGGTTAGGGTTAGGGTTAGGGTTAGGGTACGGCTTAGGGTACGGGTTCGGGTACGGGTTCGGGTACGGCGTAGGGTATGGGTTAGGGTTAGGGTTAGTTTGACGGTTAGGGCTCGGTTTAGGGTACGGGTTAGGATTAGGGTACGTGTTAGGGTTAGTGTAGGGGTTAGGGTTAGGGTACGCATTAGGGTTAGGGTAGTTATTAAACCTATCCCACTCTCTAGATACCCCTTAGCAAGTCAAGAAATATTATTTGGGGTTCCAGCCATTGAGAAGAGTTTAGACACTAGGAGAAGGTAAGGAACACACCCATTATCAAGAAATCACATTAGGATTCTCTTTTTAACCTGTTCCTTAAAACACTAGTGCTTAGGAAATCTATTGGAAACAGAAGCAGTCAAGGGTAGCTTAGGGTTAGGGTTAGGGTTAGTGTTAGGATACGGCTTAGGGTACGGGTTCGGGTACGGGTTCGGGTACGGCGTAGGGTATGGGTTAGGGTTAGGGTTAGGGTTAGTTTGAGGGTTAGGGCTCGGTTTAGGGTACGGGTTAGGATTAGGGTACGTGTTAGGGTTAGGGTAGGGGTTAGGGTTAGGGTACGCGTTAGGGTTAGGGTAGTTATTAAACCCATCCCACTCTCTAGATACCCCTTAGCACGTCAAGGAATATTATTTGGGGGTCCAGCCATGGAGAAGAGTTTAGACACTAGGAGAAGATAAGGAACACACCCATTATCCTGAAATCACATTAGGATTCTCTTTTCAACCTGTTCCTTAAAACACTAGTGCTTAGGAAATCTATTGGAGGCAGAAGGAGTCAAGGGTAGCTTAGGGTTAGGGTTAGGGATAGTGTTAGGGTACGGCTTAGGGTACGGGTTCGGTTACGGGTTCGGGTACGGCGTAGGGTATGGGTTAGGGTTAGGGTTAGGGTTAGTTTGAGGGTTAGGGCTCGGTTTAGGGTACGGGTTAGGATTAGGGTACGTGTTAGTGTTAGGGTAGGGGTTAGGGTTAGGGTACGCGTTAGGGTTAGGGTAATTATTAAACCCATCCCACTCTCTAGATACCCCTTAGCACGTCAAGGAATATTATTTGGGGGTCCAGCCATGGAGAAGAGTTTAGATACTAGGAGAAGATAAGGAACACACCCATTATCCTGAAATCACATTAGGATTCTCTTTTTAACCTGTTCCTTAAAACACTAGTGCTTAGGAAATCTATTGGAGGCGGAAGCAGTCAAGGGTAGCTTACGGTTAGGGTTAGGGTTAGGGTTAGGGTTAGGGTACGGCTTAGTGTATGGCGTAGGGTATGGGTTAGGGTTAGGGTAAGGGTTAGTTTTAGGGTTAGGGCTAGGGTCAGGGTTAGGGTTAGGGTTAGGGTACGCCTTAGGGTACGGGTTTGGGTACGGGTTCGGGTACAACGTACGGTATGGGTTAGTGTTAGGGTTAGGGTTAGTTTTAGGGTTAGGGCTCGGTTTAGGGTACGGTTTAGGATTAGGCTACGTGTTAGGGTTAGGGTACGCGTTAGGGTTAGGGTAGTTATTAAACCTATTCCACTCTCTAGATACCCCTTAGCACGTCCAGGAATATTATTTGGGGGTCCAGCCATGGAGAAGAGTTTAGACACTAGGAGAAGATAAGGAACACACCCATTATCAAGAAGTCACATTAGGATTCTCTTTTTAACCTGTTCCTTAAAACACTAGTGCTTAGGAAATCTATTGGAGGCAGAAGCAGTCAAGGGTAGCTTAGGGTTAGGGTTAGGGATAGTGTTAGGGTACGGCTTAGGGTACGGGTTCGGTTACGGGTTCGGGTACGGCGTAGGGTATGGGTTAGGATTAAGGTTAGGGTTAGTTTGAGGGTTAGGGCTCAGTTTAGGGTACGGGTTAGGATTAGGGTACGTGTTAGGGTTAGGGTAGGGTTTAGGGTTAGGGTACGCGTTAGGGTTAGGGTAGTTATTAAACCTATCCCACTATCTAGATACCCCTTAGCACGTCAAGGAATATTATTTGGGTGTCCAACCATGGAGAAGAGTTTAGACACTAGGAGAAGATAAGGAACACACCCATTATCAAGAAATCACATTAGGATTCTCTTTTTAACCTGTTCCTTAAAACACTAGTGCTTAGGAAATCTATTGGAGGCAGAAGCAGTCAAGGGTAGCTTAGGGTTAGGGTTAGGGTTAGGGTTAGGGTTAGGGTACGGCTTAGGGTACGGGTTCGGGTACGGGTTCATGTACGGCATAGGGTATGGGTTAGGGTTAGGGTTAGGGTTAGTTTGAAGGTTAGGGCTCGGTTTAGGGTACGGGTTAGGATTAGGGTTCGTGTTAGGGTTAGGGTAGGGGTTAGGGTTAGGGTACGCGTTAGGGTTAGGGTAGTTATTAAACCTATCCCACTCTCTAGATACCCCTTAGCACGTCAAGGAATATTATTTGGGGGTCCAGCCATGGAGAAGAGTTTAGACACTAGGAGAAGATAAGGAACACACCCATTATCAAGAAATCACATTAGGATTCTCTTTTTAACCTGTTCCTTTAAACACTAGTGCTTAGGAAATCTATTGGAGGCAGAAGCAGTCAAGGGTAGCTTAGGGTTAGGGTTAGGGTTAGGGTTAGGGTACGGCTTAGGGTACGGGTTCGGGTGCGGGTTCGGGTACGGCGTAGGGTATGGGTTAGGGTTAGGGTTAGTTTGACGGTTAGGGCTCGGTTTAGGGTACGGGTTAGGATTAGGGTACGTGTTAGGGTTAGTGTAGGGGTTAGGGTTAGGGTACGCGTTAGGGTTAGGGTAGTTATTAAACCTATCCCACTCTCTAGATACCCCTTAGCAAGTCAAGAAATATTATTTGGGGTTCCAGCCATGGAGAAGAGTTTAGACACTAGGAGAAGGTAAGGAACACACCCATTATCAAGAAATCACATTAGGATTCTCTTTTTAACCTGTTCCTTAAAACACTAGTGCTTAGGAAATCTATTGGAAACAGAAGCAGTCAAGGGTAGCTTAGGGTTAGGGTTAGGGTTAGTGTTAGGATACGGCTTAGGGTACGGGTTCGGGTACGGGTTCGGGTACGGCGTAGGGTATGGGTTAGGGTTAGGGTTAGGGTTAGTTTGAGGGTTAGGGCTCGGTTTAGGGTACGGGTTAGGATTAGGGTACGTGTTAGGGTTAGGGTAGGGGTTAGGGTTAGGGTACGCGTTAGGGTTAGGGTCATTATTAAACCCATCCCAGTCTCTAGATACCCCTTAGCACGTCAAGGAATATTATTTGGGGGTCCAGCCATGGAGAAGAGTTTAGACACTAGGATAAGATAAGGAACACACCCATTATCAAAAAATCACATTAGGATTCTCTTTTTAACCTGTTCCTTAAAACACTAGTGCTTAGGAAATCTATTTGAGGCAGAAGCAGTCAAGGGTAGCATAGGGTTAGGGTTAGGGTTAGTGTTAGGGTTAGGGTTATTGTTAGGGTAAGGCTTAGGGTACGGGTTCGGGTACGGGTTCGGGTACGGCATAGGGTATGGGTTAGGGTTAGGGTTAGGGTTAGTTTGAGGGTTAGGGCTCGGTTTAGGGTACGTGTTAGGGTTAGAGTAGGGGTTAGGGTTAGGGTACGCATTAGGGTTAGGGTAGTTATTAAACCTATCCCACTCTCTAGATACCCCTTAGCACGTCAAGGAATATTATTTTGGGGTCCAGCCATGGAGAAGAGTTTAGACACTAGGATAAGATAAGGAACACACCCATTATCAAGAAATCACATTAGGATTCTCTTTTTAACCTGTTCCTTAAAACACTAGTGCTTAGGAAAACTATTGGAGGCAGAAGCAGTCAAGGGTAGCTTAGGGTTAGGGTTAGGGTTAGTGTTATGATACGGCTTAGGGTACGGGTTCGGGTACGGGTTCGGGTACGGCGTAGGGTATGGGTTAGGGTTAGGGTTAGGGTTAGTTTGAGGGTTAGGGCTCGGTTTAGGGTACGGGTTAGGATTAGGGTACGTGTTAGGGTTAGGGTAGGGGTTAGGGGTAGGGTACGCGTTAGGGTTAGGGTAGTTATTAAACCTATCCCACTCTCTAGATACCCCTTAGCACGTCAAGGAATATTATTTGGGGGTCCAGCCATGGAGAAGAGTTTAGACACTAGGAGAAGATAAGGAACACACCCTTTATCAAGAAATCACATTAGGATTCTCTTTTTAACCTGTTCCTTAAAACACTAGTGCTTAGGAAATCTATTGGAGGCAGAAGCAGTCAAGGGTAGCTTACGGTTAGGGTTAGGGTTAGGGTTAGGGTCAGGGTACGGCTTAGGGTATGGCGTAGGGTATGGTTTAGGTTTAGGGTAAGGGTTAGTTTTAGAGTTAGGGCTAGGGTCTGGGTTAGGGTTAGGGTTAGGGTACGCCTTAGGGTACGGGTTCGGGTACGGGTTCGGGTACAACATAAGGTATGGGTTAGTGTTAGGGTTAGGGTTAGTTTTAGGGTTAGGGCTCCGTTTAGGGTACGGTTTAGGATTAGGGTACGTGTTAGGGTTAGGGTACGCGTTAGGGTTAGGGTAGTTATTAAACGTATTCCACTCTCTAGATACCCCTTAGCACGTCCAGGAATATTATTTGGGGGTCCAGACATGGAGAAGAGTTTAGACACTAGGAGAAGATAAGGAACACACCCATTATCAAGAAGTCACATTAGGATTCTCTTTTTAACCTGTTCCTTAAAACACTAGTGCTTAGGAAATCTATTGGAGGCAGAAGCAGTCAAGGGTAGCTTAGGGTTAGGGTTAGGGATAGTGTTAGGGTACGGCTTAGGGTACGGGTTCGGTTACGGGTTCGGGTACGGCGTAGGGTATGGGTTAGGGTTAGGGTTAGGGTTAGTTTGAGGGTTAGGGCTCAGTTTAGGGTACGGGTTAGGATTAGGGTACGTGTTAGGGTTAGGGTAGGGGTTAGGGTTAGGGTACGCGTTAGGGTTAGGGTAGTTATTAAACCCATCCCACTCTCTAGATACCCCTTAGCACGTCAAGGAATATTATTTGGGGGTCCAGCCATGGAGAAGAGTTTAGACACTAGGAGAAGATAAGGAACACACCCATTATCAAGAAATCACATTAGGATTCTCTTTTTAACCTGTTCCTTAAAACACTAGTGCTTAGGAAATCTATTGGAGGCAAAAGCAGTCAAGGGTAGCTTAGGTTTAGGGTCAGGGTTAGGGTTAGGGTTATTGTTATGGTAAGGTTTAGGGTACGGGTTCGGGTACGGGTTCGGGTACGACATAGGGTATGGGTTAGGGTTAGGGTTAGGGTTAGTTTGAGGGTTAGGGATCGGTTTAGGGTACGGGTTAGGATTAGGGTACGTGTTAGGGTTAGGGTAGGGTTTAGGGTTAGGGTACGCGTTAGGGTTAGGGTAGTTATTAAACCTATCCCACTATCTAGATACCCCTTAGCACGTCAAGGAATATTATTTGGGTGTCCAGCCATGGAGAAGAGTTTAGACACTAGGATAAGATAAGGAACACACCCATTATCAAGAAATCACATTAGGATTCTCTTTTTAACCTGTTCCTTAAAACACTAGTGCTTAGGAAATCTATTGGAAACAGAAGCAGTCAAGGGTAGCTTAGGGTTAGGGTTAGGGTTAGTGTTAGGATACGGCTTAGGGTACGGGTTCGGGTACGGGTTCGGGTACGGCGTAGGGTATGGGTTAGGGTTAGGGTTAGGGTTAGTTTGAGGGTTAGGGCTCGGTTTAGGGTACGGGTTAGGATTAGTGTACGTGTTAGTGTTAGGGTAGGGGTTAGGGTTAGGGTACGCGTTAGGGTTAGGGTAATTATTAAACCCATCCCACTCTCTAGATACCCCTTAGCACGTCAAGGAATATTATTTGGGGGTCCAGCCATGGAGAAGAGTTTAGATACTAGGAGAAGATAAGGAACACACCCATTATCCTGAAATCACATTAGGATTCTCTTTTTAACCTGTTCCTTAAAACACTAGTGCTTAGGAAATCTATTGGAGGCGGAAGCAGTCAAGGGTAGCTTACGGTTAGGGTTAGGGTTAGGGTTAGGGTTAGGGTACGGCTTAGGGTATGGCGTAGGGTATGGGTTAGGGTTAGGGTAAGGGTTAGTTTTAGGGTTAGGGCTAGGGTCAGGGTTAGGGTTAGGGTTAGGGTACGCCTTAGGGTACGGGTTTGGGTACGGGTTCGGGTACAACGTACGGTATGGGTTAGTGTTAGGGTTAGGGTTAGTTTTAGGGTTAGGGCTCGGTTTAGGGTACGGTTTAGGATTAGGGTACGTGTTAGGGTTAGGGTACGCGTTAGGGTTAGGGTAGTTATTAAACCTATCCCACTCTCTAGATACCCCTTAGCACGTCCAGGAATATTATTTGGGGGTCCAGCCATGGAGAAGAGTTTAGACACTAGGAGAAGATAAGGAACACACCCATTATCAAGAAGTCACATTAGGATTCTCTTTTTAACCTGTTCCTTAAAACACTAGTGCTTAGGAAATCTATTGGAGGCAGAAGCAGTCAAGGGTAGCTTAGGGTTAGGGTTAGGGATAGTGTTAGGGTACGGCTTAGGGTACGGGTTCGGTTACGGGTTCGGGTACGGCGTAGGGTATGGGTTAGGATTAAGGTTAGGGTTAGTTTGAGGGTTAGGGCTCAGTTTAGGGTACGGGTTAGGATTAGGGTACGTGTTAGGGTTAGGGTAGGGTTTAGGGTTAGGGTACGCGTTAGGGTTAGGGTAGTTATTAAACCTATCCCACTATCTAGATACCCCTTAGCACGTCAAGGAATATTATTTGGGTGTCCAGCCATGGAGAAGAGTTTAGACACTAGGAGAAGATAAGGAACACACCCATTATCAAGAAATCACATTAGGATTCTCTTTTTAACCTGTTCCTTAAAACACTAGTGCTTAGGAAATCTATTGGAGGCAGAAGCAGTCAAGGGTAGCTTAGGGTTAGGGTTAGGGTTAGGGTTAGGGTTAGGGTACGGCTTAGGGTACGGGTTCGGGTACGGGTTCATGTACGGCATAGGGTATGGGTTAGGGTTAGGGTTAGGGTTAGTTTGAAGGTTAGGGCTCGGTTTAGGGTACGGGTTAGGATTAGGGTTCGTGTTAGGGTTAGGGTAGGGGTTAGGGTTAGGGTACGCGTTAGGGTTAGGGTAGTTATTAAACCTATCCCACTCTCTAGATACCCCTTAGCACGTCAAGGAATATTATTTGGGGGTCCAGCCATGGAGAAGAGTTTAGACACTAGGAGAAGATAAGGAACACACCCATTATCAAGAAATCACATTAGGATTCTCTTTTTAACCTGTTCCTTTAAACACTAGTGCTTAGGAAATCTATTGGAGGCAGAAGCAGTCAAGGGTAGCTTAGGGTTAGGGTTAGGGTTAGGGTTAGGGTACGGCTTAGGGTACGGGTTCGGGTACGGGTTCGGGTACGGCGTAGGGTATGGGTTAGGGTTAGGGTTAGTTTGACGGTTAGGGCTCGGTTTAGGGTACGGGTTAGGATTAGGGTACGTGTTAGGGTTAGTGTAGGGGTTAGGGTTAGGGTACGCATTAGGGTTAGGGTAGTTATTAAACCTATCCCACTCTCTAGATACCCCTTAGCAAGTCAAGAAATATTATTTGGGGTTCCAGCCATTGAGAAGAGTTTAGACACTAGGAGAAGGTAAGGAACACACCCATTATCAAGAAATCACATTAGGATTCTCTTTTTAACCTGTTCCTTAAAACACTAGTGCTTAGGAAATCTATTGGAAACAGAAGCAGTCAAGGGTAGCTTAGGGTTAGGGTTAGGGTTAGTGTTAGGATACGGCTTAGGGTACGGGTTCGGGTACGGGTTCGGGTACGGCGTAGGGTATGGGTTAGGGTTAGGGTTAGGGTTAGTTTGAGGGTTAGGGCTCGGTTTAGGGTACGGGTTAGGATTAGGGTACGTGTTAGGGTTAGGGTAGGGGTTAGGGTTAGGGTACGCGTTAGGGTTAGGGTAGTTATTAAACCCATCCCACTCTCTAGATACCCCTTAGCACGTCAAGGAATATTATTTGGGGGTCCAGCCATGGAGAAGAGTTTAGACACTAGGAGAAGATAAGGAACACACCCATTATCCTGAAATCACATTAGGATTCTCTTTTCAACCTGTTCCTTAAAACACTAGTGCTTAGGAAATCTATTGGAGGCAGAAGGAGTCAAGGGTAGCTTAGGGTTAGGGTTAGGGATAGTGTTAGGGTACGGCTTAGGGTACGGGTTCGGTTACGGGTTCGGGTACGGCGTAGGGTATGGGTTAGGGTTAGGGTTAGGGTTAGTTTGAGGGTTAGGGCTCGGTTTAGGGTACGGGTTAGGATTAGGGTACGTGTTAGTGTTAGGGTAGGGGTTAGGGTTAGGGTACGCGTTAGGGTTAGGGTAATTATTAAACCCATCCCACTCTCTAGATACCCCTTAGCACGTCAAGGAATATTATTTGGGGGTCCAGCCATGGAGAAGAGTTTAGATACTAGGAGAAGATAAGGAACACACCCATTATCCTGAAATCACATTAGGATTCTCTTTTTAACCTGTTCCTTAAAACACTAGTGCTTAGGAAATCTATTGGAGGCGGAAGCAGTCAAGGGTAGCTTACGGTTAGGGTTAGGGTTAGGGTTAGGGTTAGGGTACGGCTTAGTGTATGGCGTAGGGTATGGGTTAGGGTTAGGGTAAGGGTTAGTTTTAGGGTTAGGGCTAGGGTCAGGGTTAGGGTTAGGGTTAGGGTACGCCTTAGGGTACGGGTTTGGGTACGGGTTCGGGTACAACGTACGGTATGGGTTAGTGTTAGGGTTAGGGTTAGTTTTAGGGTTAGGGCTCGGTTTAGGGTACGGTTTAGGATTAGGCTACGTGTTAGGGTTAGGGTACGCGTTAGGGTTAGGGTAGTTATTAAACCTATTCCACTCTCTAGATACCCCTTAGCACGTCCAGGAATATTATTTGGGGGTCCAGCCATGGAGAAGAGTTTAGACACTAGGAGAAGATAAGGAACACACCCATTATCAAGAAGTCACATTAGGATTCTCTTTTTAACCTGTTCCTTAAAACACTAGTGCTTAGGAAATCTATTGGAGGCAGAAGCAGTCAAGGGTAGCTTAGGGTTAGGGTTAGGGATAGTGTTAGGGTACGGCTTAGGGTACGGGTTCGGTTACGGGTTCGGGTACGGCGTAGGGTATGGGTTAGGATTAAGGTTAGGGTTAGTTTGAGGGTTAGGGCTCAGTTTAGGGTACGGGTTAGGATTAGGGTACGTGTTAGGGTTAGGGTAGGGTTTAGGGTTAGGGTACGCGTTAGGGTTAGGGTAGTTATTAAACCTATCCCACTATCTAGATACCCCTTAGCACGTCAAGGAATATTATTTGGGTGTCCAACCATGGAGAAGAGTTTAGACACTAGGAGAAGATAAGGAACACACCCATTATCAAGAAATCACATTAGGATTCTCTTTTTAACCTGTTCCTTAAAACACTAGTGCTTAGGAAATCTATTGGAGGCAGAAGCAGTCAAGGGTAGCTTAGGGTTAGGGTTAGGGTTAGGGTTAGGGTTAGGGTACGGCTTAGGGTACGGGTTCGGGTACGGGTTCATGTACGGCATAGGGTATGGGTTAGGGTTAGGGTTAGGGTTAGTTTGAAGGTTAGGGCTCGGTTTAGGGTACGGGTTAGGATTAGGGTTCGTGTTAGGGTTAGGGTAGGGGTTAGGGTTAGGGTACGCGTTAGGGTTAGGGTAGTTATTAAACCTATCCCACTCTCTAGATACCCCTTAGCACGTCAAGGAATATTATTTGGGGGTCCAGCCATGGAGAAGAGTTTAGACACTAGGAGAAGATAAGGAACACACCCATTATCAAGAAATCACATTAGGATTCTCTTTTTAACCTGTTCCTTTAAACACTAGTGCTTAGGAAATCTATTGGAGGCAGAAGCAGTCAAGGGTAGCTTAGGGTTAGGGTTAGGGTTAGGGTTAGGGTACGGCTTAGGGTACGGGTTCGGGTGCGGGTTCGGGTACGGCGTAGGGTATGGGTTAGGGTTAGGGTTAGTTTGACGGTTAGGGCTCGGTTTAGGGTACGGGTTAGGATTAGGGTACGTGTTAGGGTTAGTGTAGGGGTTAGGGTTAGGGTACGCGTTAGGGTTAGGGTAGTTATTAAACCTATCCCACTCTCTAGATACCCCTTAGCAAGTCAAGAAATATTATTTGGGGTTCCAGCCATGGAGAAGAGTTTAGACACTAGGAGAAGGTAAGGAACACACCCATTATCAAGAAATCACATTAGGATTCTCTTTTTAACCTGTTCCTTAAAACACTAGTGCTTAGGAAATCTATTGGAAACAGAAGCAGTCAAGGGTAGCTTAGGGTTAGGGTTAGGGTTAGTGTTAGGATACGGCTTAGGGTACGGGTTCGGGTACGGGTTCGGGTACGGCGTAGGGTATGGGTTAGGGTTAGGGTTAGGGTTAGTTTGAGGGTTAGGGCTCGGTTTAGGGTACGGGTTAGGATTAGGGTACGTGTTAGGGTTAGGGTAGGGGTTAGGGTTAGGGTACGCGTTAGGGTTAGGGTCATTATTAAACCCATCCCAGTCTCTAGATACCCCTTAGCACGTCAAGGAATATTATTTGGGGGTCCAGCCATGGAGAAGAGTTTAGACACTAGGATAAGATAAGGAACACACCCATTATCAAAAAATCACATTAGGATTCTCTTTTTAACCTGTTCCTTAAAACACTAGTGCTTAGGAAATCTATTTGAGGCAGAAGCAGTCAAGGGTAGCATAGGGTTAGGGTTAGGGTTAGTGTTAGGGTTAGGGTTATTGTTAGGGTAAGGCTTAGGGTACGGGTTCGGGTACGGGTTCGGGTACGGCATAGGGTATGGGTTAGGGTTAGGGTTAGGGTTAGTTTGAGGGTTAGGGCTCGGTTTAGGGTACGTGTTAGGGTTAGAGTAGGGGTTAGGGTTAGGGTACGCATTAGGGTTAGGGTAGTTATTAAACCTATCCCACTCTCTAGATACCCCTTAGCACGTCAAGGAATATTATTTTGGGGTCCAGCCATGGAGAAGAGTTTAGACACTAGGATAAGATAAGGAACACACCCATTATCAAGAAATCACATTAGGATTCTCTTTTTAACCTGTTCCTTAAAACACTAGTGCTTAGGAAAACTATTGGAGGCAGAAGCAGTCAAGGGTAGCTTAGGGTTAGGGTTAGGGTTAGTGTTATGATACGGCTTAGGGTACGGGTTCGGGTACGGGTTCGGGTACGGCGTAGGGTATGGGTTAGGGTTAGGGTTAGGGTTAGTTTGAGGGTTAGGGCTCGGTTTAGGGTACGGGTTAGGATTAGGGTACGTGTTAGGGTTAGGGTAGGGGTTAGGGGTAGGGTACGCGTTAGGGTTAGGGTAGTTATTAAACCTATCCCACTCTCTAGATACCCCTTAGCACGTCAAGGAATATTATTTGGGGGTCCAGCCATGGAGAAGAGTTTAGACACTAGGAGAAGATAAGGAACACACCCTTTATCAAGAAATCACATTAGGATTCTCTTTTTAACCTGTTCCTTAAAACACTAGTGCTTAGGAAATCTATTGGAGGCAGAAGCAGTCAAGGGTAGCTTACGGTTAGGGTTAGGGTTAGGGTTAGGGTCAGGGTACGGCTTAGGGTATGGCGTAGGGTATGGTTTAGGTTTAGGGTAAGGGTTAGTTTTAGAGTTAGGGCTAGGGTCTGGGTTAGGGTTAGGGTTAGGGTACGCCTTAGGGTACGGGTTCGGGTACGGGTTCGGGTACAACATAAGGTATGGGTTAGTGTTAGGGTTAGGGTTAGTTTTAGGGTTAGGGCTCCGTTTAGGGTACGGTTTAGGATTAGGGTACGTGTTAGGGTTAGGGTACGCGTTAGGGTTAGGGTAGTTATTAAACGTATTCCACTCTCTAGATACCCCTTAGCACGTCCAGGAATATTATTTGGGGGTCCAGACATGGAGAAGAGTTTAGACACTAGGAGAAGATAAGGAACACACCCATTATCAAGAAGTCACATTAGGATTCTCTTTTTAACCTGTTCCTTAAAACACTAGTGCTTAGGAAATCTATTGGAGGCAGAAGCAGTCAAGGGTAGCTTAGGGTTAGGGTTAGGGATAGTGTTAGGGTACGGCTTAGGGTACGGGTTCGGTTACGGGTTCGGGTACGGCGTAGGGTATGGGTTAGGGTTAGGGTTAGGGTTAGTTTGAGGGTTAGGGCTCAGTTTAGGGTACGGGTTAGGATTAGGGTACGTGTTAGGGTTAGGGTAGGGGTTAGGGTTAGGGTACGCGTTAGGGTTAGGGTAGTTATTAAACCCATCCCACTCTCTAGATACCCCTTAGCACGTCAAGGAATATTATTTGGGGGTCCAGCCATGGAGAAGAGTTTAGACACTAGGAGAAGATAAGGAACACACCCATTATCAAGAAATCACATTAGGATTCTCTTTTTAACCTGTTCCTTAAAACACTAGTGCTTAGGAAATCTATTGGAGGCAAAAGCAGTCAAGGGTAGCTTAGGTTTAGGGTCAGGGTTAGGGTTAGGGTTATTGTTATGGTAAGGTTTAGGGTACGGGTTCGGGTACGGGTTCGGGTACGACATAGGGTATGGGTTAGGGTTAGGGTTAGGGTTAGTTTGAGGGTTAGGGATCGGTTTAGGGTACGGGTTAGGATTAGGGTACGTGTTAGGGTTAGGGTAGGGTTTAGGGTTAGGGTACGCGTTAGGGTTAGGGTAGTTATTAAACCTATCCCACTATCTAGATACCCCTTAGCACGTCAAGGAATATTATTTGGGTGTCCAGCCATGGAGAAGAGTTTAGACACTAGGAGAAGATAAGGAACACACCCATTATCAAGAAATCACATTAGGATTCTCTTTTTAACCTGTTCCTTAAAACACTTGTGCTTAGGAAATCTATTGGAGGCAGAAGCAGTCAAGGGTAGCTTAGGGTTAGGGTTAGGGTTAGGGTTAGGGTTAGGGTACGGCTTAGGGTACGGGTTCGGGTACGGGTTCATGTACGGCATAGGGTATGGGTTAGGGTTAGGGTTAGGGTTAGTTTGAAGGTTAGGGCTCGGTTTAGGGTACGGGTTAGGATTAGGGTTCGTGTTAGGGTTAGGGTAGGGGTTAGGGTTAGGGTACGCGTTAGGGTTAGGGTAGTTATTAAACCTATCCCACTCTCTAGATACCCCTTAGCACGTCAAGGAATATTATTTGGGGGTCCAGCCATGGAGAAGAGTTTAGACACTAGGAGAAGATAAGGAACACACCCATTATCAAGAAATCACATTAGGATTCTCTTTTTAACCTGTTCCTTTAAACACTAGTGCTTAGGAAATCTATTGGAGGCAGAAGCAGTCAAGGGTAGCTTAGGGTTAGGGTTAGGGTTAGGGTTAGGGTTAGGGTACGGCTTAGGGTACGGGTTCGGGTACGGGTTCGGGTACGGCGTAGGGTATGGGTTAGGGTTAGGGTTAGTTTGACGGTTAGGGCTCGGTTTAGGGTACGGGTTAGGATTAGGGTACGTGTTAGGGTTAGTGTAGGGGTTAGGGTTAGGGTACGCGTTAGGGTTAGGGTAGTTATTAAACCTATCCCACTCTCTAGATACCCCTTAGCAAGTCAAGAAATATTATTTGGGGTTCCAGCCATGGAGAAGAGTTTAGACACTAGGAGAAGGTAAGGAACACACCCATTATCAAGAAATCACATTAGGATTCTCTTTTTAACCTGTTCCTTAAAACACTAGTGCTTAGGAAATCTATTGGAAACAGAAGCAGTCAAGGGTAGCTTAGGGTTAGGGTTAGGGTTAGTGTTAGGATACGGCTTAGGGTACGGGTTCGGGTACGGCGTAGGGTATGGGTTAGGGTTAGGGTTAGGGTTAGTTTGAGGGTTAGGGCTCGGTTTAGGGTACGGGTTAGGATTAGGGTACGTGTTAGGGTTAGGGTAGGGGTTAGGGTTAGGGTACGCGTTAGGGTTAGGGTAGTTATTAAACCCATCCCACTCTCTAGATACCCCTTAGCACGTCAAGGAATATTATTTGGGGGTCCAGCCATGGAGAAGAGTTTAGACACTAGGAGAAGATAAGGAACACACCCATTATCAAGAAATCACATTAGGATTCTCTTTTTAACCTGTTCCTTAAAACACTAGTGCTTAGGAAATCTATTGGAGGCAGAAGCAGTCAAGGGTAGCTTAGGGTTAGGGTTAGGGTTAGGGTTAGGGATAGGGTTAGGGTACGGCTTAGGGTACGGGTTCGGGTACGGGTTCATGTACGGCATAGGGTATGGGTTAGGGTTAGGGTTAGGGTTAGTTTGAAGGTTAGGGCTCGGTTTAGGGTGCGGGTTAGGATTAGGGTACGTGTTAGTGTTAGGGTAGGGGTTAGGGTTAGGGTACGCGTTAGGGTTAGGGTAATTATTAAACCCATCCCAGTCTCTAGATACCCCTTAGCACGTCAAGGAATATTATTTGGGGGTCCAGCCATGGAGAAGAGTTTAGACACTAGGAGAAGATAAGGAACACACCCATTATCAAAAAATCACATTAGGATTCTCTTTTTAACCTGTTCCTTAAAACACTAGTGCTTAGGAAATCTATTTGAGGCAGAAGCAGTCAAGGGTAGCTTAGGGTTAGGGTTAGGGTCAGGGTTAGGGTTAGGGTTATTGTTATGGTAAGGTTTAGGGTACGGGTTCGGGTACGGGTTCGGGTACGACATAGGGTATGGGTTAGGGTTAGGGTTAGGGTTAGTTTGAGGGTTAGGGCTCGGTTTAGGGTACGGGTTAGGATTAGGGTTCGTGTTAGGGTTAGGGTAGGGGTTAGGGTTAGGGTACGCGTTAGGGTTAGGGTAGTTATTAAACCTATCCCACTCTCTAGATACCCCTTAGCAAGTCAAGAAATATTATTTGGGGTTCCAGCCATGGAGAAGAGTTTAGACACTAGGAGAAGGTAAGGAACACACCCATTATCAAGAAATCACATTAGGATTCTCTTTTTAACCTGTTCCTTTAAACACTAGTGCTTAGGAAATCTATTGGAGGCAGAAGCAGTGAAGGGAAGCTTAGGGTTAGGGTTAGGGTTAGGGTTAGGGTTAGGGTACGGCTTAGGGTACGGGTTCGGGTACGGGTTCGTGTACGGCGTAGGGTATGGGTTAGGGTTAGGGTTAGTTTGAGGGTTAGGGCTCGGTTTAGGGTACGGGTTAGGATTAGGGTACGTGTTAGGGTTAGGGTAGGGGTTAGGGTTAGGATACGCGTTAGGGTTAGGGTAGTTATTAAACCTATCCCACTCTCTAGATACCCCTTAGCAAGTCAAGAAATATTATTTGGGGTTCCAGCCATGGAGAAGAGTTTAGACACTAGGAGAAGGTAAGGAACACACCCATTATCAAGAAATCACATTAGGATTCTCTTTTTAACCTGTTCCTTAAAACACTAGTGCTTAGGAAATCTATTGGAAACAGAAGCAGTCAAGGGTAGCTTAGGGTTAGGGTTAGGGTTATTGTTAGGATACGGCTTAGGGTACGGGTTCGGGTACGGGTTCGGGTACGGCGTAGGGTATGGGTTAGGGTTAGGGTTAGGGTTAGTTTGAGGGTTAGGGCTCGGTTTAGGGTACGGGTTAGGATTAGGGTACGTGTTAGGGTTAGGGTACGCGTTAGGGTTAGGGTAGCTATTAAACCCATCCCACTCTCTAGATACCCCTTAGCACGTCAAGGAATATTATTTGGGGGTCCAGCCATGGAGAAGAGTTTAGACACTAGGAGAAGATAAGGAACACACCCATTATCAAGAAATCACATTAGTATTCTCTTTTTAACCTGTTCCTTAAAACACTAGCGCTTAGGAAATCTATTGGAGGCAGAAGCAGTCAAGGGTAGCTTAGGGTTAGGGTTAGGGTTAGGGTTAGGGTACGGCTTAGGGTACGGGTTCGGGTACGGGTTCGTGTACGGCATAGGGTATGGGTTAGGGTTAGGGTTAGGGTTAGTTTGAAGGTTAGGGCTCGGTTTAGGGTACGGGTTATGATTAGGGTTCGTGTTAGGGTTAGGTTAGGGGTTAGGGTTAGGGTACGCGTTAGGGTTAGGGTAGTTATTAAACCTATCCCACTCTCTAGATACCCCTTAGCACGTCAAGGAATATTATTTGTGGGTCCAGCCATGGAGAAGAGTTTAGACACTAGGAGAAGATAAGGAACACACCCATTATCAAGAAATCACATTAGGATTCTCTTTTTAACCTGTTCCTTAAAACACTAGTGCTTAGGAAATCTATTGGAGGCAGAAGCAGTCAAGGGTAGCTTAGGGTTAAGGTTAGGGTTAGGGTTAGGGTTAGGGTACGGCTTAGGTTACGGGTTAGGGTACGGGTTCGGGTACGGGTTTGGGTACGGCGTAGGGTATGGGTTAGGGTTAGGGTTAGGGTTAGTTTGAGGGTTAGGGCTCGGTTTAGGGAACGTGTTAGGGTTAGAGTAGGGGTTAGGGTTAGGGTACGCATTAGGGTTAGGGTAGTTGTTAAACCTATCCCACTCTCTAGATACCCCTTAGCAAGTCAAGGAATATTATTTGGGGGTCCAGCCATGGAGAAGAGTTTAGACACTAGGAGAAGATAAGGAACACACCCATTATCAAGAAATCACATTAGGATTCTCTTTTTAACCTGTTCCTTAAAACACTAGTGCTTAGGAAATCTATTGGAGGCAGAAGCAGTCAAGGGTAGCTTAGGGTTAGGGTTAGGGTTAGGGTTAGGGTACGGCTTAGGGTACGGGTTCGGGTACGGGTTCGGGTACGGCATAGGGTATGGGTTAGGGTTAGGGTTAGGGTTAGTTTGTGGGTTAGGGCTCGGTTTAGGGTACGGGTTAGGATTAGGGTACGTGTTAGGGTTAGGGTAGGGGTTAGGGTTAGGGCACGCGTTAGGGATAGGGTAGTTATTAAACCTATCCCACTCTCTAGATACCCCTTAGCACGTCAAGGAATATTATTTTGGGGTCCAGCCATGGAGAAGAGTTTAGACACTAGGATAAGATAAGGAACACACCCATTATCAAGAAATCACATTAGGATTCTCTTTTTAACCTGTTCCTTAAAACACTAGTGCTTAGGAAAACTATTGGAGGCAGAAGCAGTCAAGGGTAGCTTAGGGTTAGGGTTAGGGTTAGGGTTAGGGTTAGTGTTAGGGTACGGGTTCGGGTACGGGTTCGGGTACGGCGTAGGGTATGGGTTAGGGTTAGGGTTAGTTTGAGGGTTAGGGCTCGGTTTAGGGTACGGGTTAGGATTAGGGTACGTGTTAGGGTTAGGGTAGGGGTTAGGGTTAGGGTACGCGTTAGGGTTAGGGTAGTTATTAAACCTATCCCACTCTCTAGATACCCCGTAGCAAGTCAAGAAATATTATTTGGGGGTCCAGCCATGGAGAAGAGTTTAGACACTAGGAGAAGGTAAGGAACACACCCATTATCAAGAAATCACATTAGGATTCTCTTTTTAACCTGTTCCTTAAAACACTAGTGCTTAGGAAATCTATTGGAAACAGAAGCAGTCAAGGGTAGCTTAGGGTTAGGGTTAGGGTTAGTGTTATGATACGGCTTAGGGTACGGGTTCGGGTACGGGTTCGGGTACGGCGTAGGGTATGGGTTAGGGTTAGGGTTAGGGTTAGTTTGAGGGTTAGGGCTCGGTTTAGGGTACGGGTTAGGATTAGGGTACGTGTTAGGGTTAGGGTAGGGGTTAGGGTTAGGGTACGCGTTAGGGTTAGGGTAGTTATTAAACCTATCCCACTCTCTAGATACCCCTTAGCACGTCAAGGAATATTATTTGGGGGTCCAGCCATGGAGAAGAGTTTAGACACTAGGAGAAGATAAGGAACACACCCATTATCAAGAAATCACATTAGGATTCTCTTTTTAACCTGTTCCTTTAAACACTAGTGCTTAGGAAATCTATTGGAGGCAGAAGCAGTCAAGGGTAGCTTAGGGTTAGGGTTAGGGTTAGGGTTAGGGTACGGCTTAGGTTACGGGTTCGGGTACGGGTTCGGGTACGGGTTCGGGTACGGCGTAGGGTATGGGTTAGGGTTAGGGTTAGGGTTAGTTTGAGGGTTAGGGCTCGGTTTAGGGAACGTGTTAGGGTTAGAGTAGGGGTTAGGGTTAGGGTACGCATTAGGGTTAGGGTAGTTGTTAAACCTATCCCACTCTCTAGATACCCCTTAGCAAGTCAAGGAATATTATTTGGGGGTCCAGCCATGGAGAAGAGTTTAGACACTAGGAGAAGATAAGGAACACACCCATTATCAAGAAATCACATTAGGATTCTCTTTTTAACCTGTTCCTTAAAACACTAGTGCTTAGGAAATCTATTGGAGGCAGAAGCAGTCAAGGGTAGCTTAGGGTTAGGGTTAGGGTTAGGGTTAGGGTTAGGGTACGGCTTAGGGTACGGGTTCGGGTACGGGTTCGGGTACGGCATAGGGTATGGGTTAGGGTTAGGGTTAGGGTTAGTTTGAGGGTTAGGGCTCGGTTTAGGGTACGGGTTAGGATTAGGGTACGTGTTAGGGTTAGGGTAGGGGTTAGGGTTAGGGCACGCGTTAGGGATAGGGTAGTTATTAAACCTATCCCACTCTCTAGATACCCCTTAGCACGTCAAGGAATATTATTTTGGGGTCCAGCCATGGAGAAGAGTTTAGACACTAGGATAAGATAAGGAACACACCCATTATCAAGAAATCACATTAGGATTCTCTTTTTAACCTGTTCCTTAAAACACTAGTGCTTAGGAAAACTATTGGAGGCAGAAGCAGTCAAGGGTAGCTTAGGGTTAGGGTTAGGGTTAGGGTTAGTGTTAGCGTACGGGTTCGGGTACGGGTTCGGGTACGGCGTAGGGTATGGGTTAGGGTTAGGGTTAGGGTTAGTTTGAGGGTTAGGGCTCGGTTTAGGGTACGGGTTAGGATTAGGGTACGTGTTAGTGTTACGGTAGGGGTTAGGGTTAGGGTACGCGTTAGGGTTAGGGTAGTTATTAAACCTATCCCACTCTCTAGATACCCCTTAGCAAGTCAAGAAATATTATTTGGGGTTCCAGCCATTGAGAAGAGTTTAGACACTAGGAGAAGGTAAGGAACACACCCATTATCAAGAAATCACATTAGGATTCTCTTTTTAACCTGTTCCTTAAAACACTAGTGCTTAGGAAATCTATTGGAAACAGAAGCAGTCAAGGGTAGCTTAGGGTTAGGGTTAGGGTTAGTGTTAGGATACGGCTTAGGGTACGGGTTCGGGTACGGGTTCGGGTACGGCGTAGGGTATGGGTTAGGGTTAGGGTTAGGGTTAGTTTGAGGGTTAGGGCTCGGTTTAGGGTACGGGTTAGGATTAGGGTACGTGTTAGGGTTAGGGTAGGGGTTAGGGTTAGGGTACGCGTTAGGGTTAGGGTAGTTATTAAACCCATCCCACTCTCTAGATACCCCTTAGCACGTCAAGGAATATTATTTGGGGGTCCAGCCATGGAGAAGAGTTTAGACACTAGGAGAAGATAAGGAACACACCCATTATCCTGAAATCACATTAGGATTCTCTTTTCAACCTGTTCCTTAAAACACTAGTGCTTAGGAAATCTATTGGAGGCAAAAGGAGTCAAGGGTAGCTTAGGGTTAGGGTTAGGGATAGTGTTAGGGTACGGCTTAGGGTACGGGTTCGGTTACGGGTTCGGGTACGGCGTAGGGTATGGGTTAGGGTTAGGGTTAGGGTTAGTTTGAGGGTTATTGCTCGGTTTAGGGTACGGGTTAGGATTAGGGTACGTGTTAGTGTTAGGGTAGGGGTTAGGGTTAGGGTACGCGTTAGGGTTAGGGTAATTATTAAACCCATCCCACTCTCTAGATACCCCTTAGCACGTCAAGGAATATTATTTGGGGGTCCAGCCATGGAGAAGAGTTTAGATACTAGGAGAAGATAAGGAACACACCCATTATCCTGAAATCACATTAGGATTCTCTTTTTAACCTGTTCCTTAAAACACTAGTGCTTAGGAAATCTATTGGAGGCGGAAGCAGTCAAGGGTAGCTTACGGTTAGGGTTAGGGTTAGGGTTAGGGTTAGGGTACGGCTTAGGGTATGGCGTAGGGTATGGGTTAGGGTTAGGGTAAGGGTTAGTTTTAGGGTTAGGGCTAGGGTCAGGGTTAGGGTTAGGGTTAGGGTACGCCTTAGGGTACGGGTTTGGGTACGGGTTCGGGTACAACGTACGGTATGGGTTAGTGTTAGGGTTAGGGTTAGTTTTAGGGTTAGGGCTCGGTTTAGGGTACGGTTTAGGATTAGGGTACGTGTTAGGGTTAGGGTACGCGTTAGGGTTAGGGTAGTTATTAAACCTATTCCACTCTCTAGATACCCCTTAGCACGTCCAGGAATATTATTTGGGGGTCCAGCCATGGAGAAGAGTTTAGACACTAGGAGAAGATAAGGAACACACCCATTATCAAGAAGTCACATTAGGATTCTCTTTTTAACCTGTTCCTTAAAACACTAGTGCTTAGGAAATCTATTGGAGGCAGAAGCAGTCAAGGGTAGCTTAGGGTTAGGGTTAGGGATAGTGTTAGGGTACGGCTTAGGGTACGGGTTCGGTTACGGGTTCGGGTACGGCGTAGGGTATGGGTTAGGATTAAGGTTAGGGTTAGTTTGAGGGTTAGGGCTCAGTTTAGGGTACGGGTTAGGATTAGGGTACGTGTTAGGGTTAGGGTAGGGTTTAGGGTTAGGGTACGCGTTAGGGTTAGGGTAGTTATTAAACCTATCCCACTATCTAGATACCCCTTAGCACGTCAAGGAATATTATTTGGGTGTCCAGCCATGGAGAAGAGTTTAGACACTAGGAGAAGATAAGGAACACACCCATTATCAAGAAATCACATTAGGATTCTCTTTTTAACCTGTTCCTTAAAACACTAGTGCTTAGGAAATCTATTGGAGGCAGAAGCAGTCAAGGGTAGCTTAGGGTTAGGGTTAGGGTTAGGGTTAGGGTTAGGGTACGGCTTAGGGTACGGGTTCGGGTACGGGTTCATGTACGGCATAGGGTATGGGTTAGGGTTAGGGTTAGGGTTAGTTTGAAGGTTAGGGCTCGGTTTAGGGTACGGGTTAGGATTAGGGTTCGTGTTAGGGTTAGGGTAGGGGTTAGGGTTAGGGTACGCGTTAGGGTTAGGGTAGTTATTAAACCTATCCCACTCTCTAGATACCCCTTAGCACGTCAAGGAATATTATTTGGGGGTCCAGCCATGGAGAAGAGTTTAGACACTAGGAGAAGATAAGGAACACACCCATTATCAAGAAATCACATTAGGATTCTCTTTTTAACCTGTTCCTTTAAACACTAGTGCTTAGGAAATCTATTGGAGGCAGAAGCAGTCAAGGGTAGCTTAGGGTTAGGGTTAGGGTTAGGGTTAGGGTACGGCTTAGGGTACGGGTTCGGGTACGGGTTCGGGTACGGCGTAGGGTATGGGTTAGGGTTAGGGTTAGTTTGACGGTTAGGGCTCGGTTTAGGGTACGGGTTAGGATTAGGGTACGTGTTAGGGTTAGTGTAGGGGTTAGGGTTAGGGTACGCGTTAGGGTTAGGGTAGTTATTAAACCTATCCCACTCTCTAGATACCCCTTAGCAAGTCAAGAAATATTATTTGGGGTTCCA
This sequence comes from Eschrichtius robustus, assembly GCF_028021215.1. NCBI lineage: Eukaryota > Metazoa > Chordata > Mammalia > Artiodactyla > Eschrichtiidae > Eschrichtius > Eschrichtius robustus. Next base: position 336,998 of record NW_027175300.1, on the reverse strand, counting down.
GCCATTGAGAAGAGTTTAGACACAAGGAGAAGGTAAGGAACACACCCATTATCAAGAAATCACATTAGGATTCTCTTTTTAACCTGTTCCTTAAAACACTAGTGCTTAGGAAATCTATTGGAAACAGAAGCAGTCAAGGGTAGCTTAGGGTTAGGGTTAGGGTTAGTGTTAGGATACGGCTTAGGGTACGGGTTCGGGTACGGGTTCGGGTACGGCGTAGGGTATGGGTTAGGGTTAGGGTTAGGGTTAGTTTGAGGGTTAGGGCTCGGTTTAGGGTACGGGTTAGGATTAGGGTACGTGTTAGGGTTAGGTTAGGGGTTAGGGTTAGGGTACGCGTTAGGGTTAGGGTAGTTATTAAACCCATCCCACTCTCTAGATACCCCTTAGCACGTCAAGGAATATTATTTGGGGGTCCAGCCATGGAGAAGAGTTTAGACACTAGGAGAAGATAAGGAACACACCCATTATCCTGAAATCACATTAGGATTCTCTTTTTAACCTGTTCCTTAAAACACTAGTGCTTAGGAAATCTATTGGAGGCAAAAGCAGTCAAGGGTAGCTTAGGTTTAGGGTCAGGGTTAGGGTTAGGGTTATTGTTATGGTAAGGTTTAGGGTACGGGTTCGGGTACGGGTTCGGGTACGACATAGGGTATGGGTTAGGGTTAGGGTTAGGGTTAGTTTGAGGGTTAGGGATCGGTTTAGGGTACGGGTTAGGATTAGGGTACGTGTTAGGGTTAGGGTAGGGTTTAGGGTTAGGGTACGCGTTAGGGTTAGGGTAGTTATTAAACCTATCCCACTATCTAGATACCCCTTAGCACGTCAAGGAATATTATTTGGGTGTCCAGCCATGGAGAAGAGTTTAGACACTAGGAGAAGATAAGGAACACACCCATTATCAAGAAATCACATTAGGATTCTCTTTTTAACCTGTTCCTTAAAACACTTGTGCTTAGGAAATCTATTGGAGGCAGAAGCAGTCAAGGGTAGCTTAGGGTTAGGGTTAGGGTTAGGGTTAGGGTTAGGGTACGGCTTAGGGTACGGGTTCGGGTACGGGTTCATGTACGGCATAGGGTATGGGTTAGGGTTAGGGTTAGGGTTAGTTTGAAGGTTAGGGCTCGGTTTAGGGTACGGGTTAGGATTAGGGTTCGTGTTAGGGTTAGGGTAGGGGTTAGGGTTAGGGTACGCGTTAGGGTTAGGGTAGTTATTAAACCTATCCCACTCTCTAGATACCCCTTAGCACGTCAAGGAATATTATTTGGGGGTCCAGCCATGGAGAAGAGTTTAGACACTAGGAGAAGATAAGGAACACACCCATTATCAAGAAATCACATTAGGATTCTCTTTTTAACCTGTTCCTTTAAACACTAGTGCTTAGGAAATCTATTGGAGGCAGAAGCAGTCAAGGGTAGCTTAGGGTTAGGGTTAGGGTTAGGGTTAGGGTTAGGGTACGGCTTAGGGTACGGGTTCGGGTACGGGTTCGGGTACGGCGTAGGGTATGGGTTAGGGTTAGGGTTAGTTTGACGGTTAGGGCTCGGTTTAGGGTACGGGTTAGGATTAGGGTACGTGTTAGGGTTAGTGTAGGGGTTAGGGTTAGGGTACGCGTTAGGGTTAGGGTAGTTATTAAACCTATCCCACTCTCTAGATACCCCTTAGCAAGTCAAGAAATATTATTTGGGGTTCCAGCCATGGAGAAGAGTTTAGACACTAGGAGAAGGTAAGGAACACACCCATTATCAAGAAATCACATTAGGATTCTCTTTTTAACCTGTTCCTTAAAACACTAGTGCTTAGGAAATCTATTGGAAACAGAAGCAGTCAAGGGTAGCTTAGGGTTAGGGTTAGGGTTAGTGTTAGGATACGGCTTAGGGTACGGGTTCGGGTACGGCGTAGGGTATGGGTTAGGGTTAGGGTTAGGGTTAGTTTGAGGGTTAGGGCTCGGTTTAGGGTACGGGTTAGGATTAGGGTACGTGTTAGGGTTAGGGTAGGGGTTAGGGTTAGGGTACGCGTTAGGGTTAGGGTAGTTATTAAACCCATCCCACTCTCTAGATACCCCTTAGCACGTCAAGGAATATTATTTGGGGGTCCAGCCATGGAGAAGAGTTTAGACACTAGGAGAAGATAAGGAACACACCCATTATCAAGAAATCACATTAGGATTCTCTTTTTAACCTGTTCCTTAAAACACTAGTGCTTAGGAAATCTATTGGAGGCAGAAGCAGTCAAGGGTAGCTTAGGGTTAGGGTTAGGGTTAGGGTTAGGGATAGGGTTAGGGTACGGCTTAGGGTACGGGTTCGGGTACGGGTTCATGTACGGCATAGGGTATGGGTTAGGGTTAGGGTTAGGGTTAGTTTGAAGGTTAGGGCTCGGTTTAGGGTGCGGGTTAGGATTAGGGTACGTGTTAGTGTTAGGGTAGGGGTTAGGGTTAGGGTACGCGTTAGGGTTAGGGTAATTATTAAACCCATCCCAGTCTCTAGATACCCCTTAGCACGTCAAGGAATATTATTTGGGGGTCCAGCCATGGAGAAGAGTTTAGACACTAGGAGAAGATAAGGAACACACCCATTATCAAAAAATCACATTAGGATTCTCTTTTTAACCTGTTCCTTAAAACACTAGTGCTTAGGAAATCTATTTGAGGCAGAAGCAGTCAAGGGTAGCTTAGGGTTAGGGTTAGGGTCAGGGTTAGGGTTAGGGTTATTGTTATGGTAAGGTTTAGGGTACGGGTTCGGGTACGGGTTCGGGTACGACATAGGGTATGGGTTAGGGTTAGGGTTAGGGTTAGTTTGAGGGTTAGGGCTCGGTTTAGGGTACGGGTTAGGATTAGGGTTCGTGTTAGGGTTAGGGTAGGGGTTAGGGTTAGGGTACGCGTTAGGGTTAGGGTAGTTATTAAACCTATCCCACTCTCTAGATACCCCTTAGCAAGTCAAGAAATATTATTTGGGGTTCCAGCCATGGAGAAGAGTTTAGACACTAGGAGAAGGTAAGGAACACACCCATTATCAAGAAATCACATTAGGATTCTCTTTTTAACCTGTTCCTTTAAACACTAGTGCTTAGGAAATCTATTGGAGGCAGAAGCAGTGAAGGGAAGCTTAGGGTTAGGGTTAGGGTTAGGGTTAGGGTTAGGGTACGGCTTAGGGTACGGGTTCGGGTACGGGTTCGTGTACGGCGTAGGGTATGGGTTAGGGTTAGGGTTAGTTTGAGGGTTAGGGCTCGGTTTAGGGTACGGGTTAGGATTAGGGTACGTGTTAGGGTTAGGGTAGGGGTTAGGGTTAGGATACGCGTTAGGGTTAGGGTAGTTATTAAACCTATCCCACTCTCTAGATACCCCTTAGCAAGTCAAGAAATATTATTTGGGGTTCCAGCCATGGAGAAGAGTTTAGACACTAGGAGAAGGTAAGGAACACACCCATTATCAAGAAATCACATTAGGATTCTCTTTTTAACCTGTTCCTTAAAACACTAGTGCTTAGGAAATCTATTGGAAACAGAAGCAGTCAAGGGTAGCTTAGGGTTAGGTTTAGGGTTATTGTTAGGATACGGCTTAGGGTACGGGTTCGGGTACGGGTTCGGGTACGGCGTAGGGTATGGGTTAGGGTTAGGGTTAGGGTTAGTTTGAGGGTTAGGGCTCGGTTTAGGGTACGGGTTAGGATTAGGGTACGTGTTAGGGTTAGGGTACGCGTTAGGGTTAGGGTAGCTATTAAACCCATCCCACTCTCTAGATACCCCTTAGCACGTCAAGGAATATTATTTGGGGGTCCAGCCATGGAGAAGAGTTTAGACACTAGGAGAAGATAAGGAACACACCCATTATCAAGAAATCACATTAGTATTCTCTTTTTAACCTGTTCCTTAAAACACTAGCGCTTAGGAAATCTATTGGAGGCAGAAGCAGTCAAGGGTAGCTTAGGGTTAGGGTTAGGGTTAGGGTTAGGGTACGGCTTAGGGTACGGGTTCGGGTACGGGTTCGTGTACGGCATAGGGTATGGGTTAGGGTTAGGGTTAGGGTTAGTTTGAAGGTTAGGGCTCGGTTTAGGGTACGGGTTATGATTAGGGTTCGTGTTAGGGTTAGGTTAGGGGTTAGGGTTAGGGTACGCGTTAGGGTTAGGGTAGTTATTAAACCTATCCCACTCTCTAGATACCCCTTAGCACGTCAAGGAATATTATTTGTGGGTCCAGCCATGGAGAAGAGTTTAGACACTAGGAGAAGATAAGGAACACACCCATTATCAAGAAATCACATTAGGATTCTCTTTTTAACCTGTTCCTTAAAACACTAGTGCTTAGGAAATCTATTGGAGGCAGAAGCAGTCAAGGGTAGCTTAGGGTTAAGGTTAGGGTTAGGGTTAGGGTTAGGGTACGGCTTAGGTTACGGGTTAGGGTACGGGTTCGGGTACGGGTTTGGGTACGGCGTAGGGTATGGGTTAGGGTTAGGGTTAGGGTTAGTTTGAGGGTTAGGGCTCGGTTTAGGGAACGTGTTAGGGTTAGAGTAGGGGTTAGGGTTAGGGTACGCATTAGGGTTAGGGTAGTTGTTAAACCTATCCCACTCTCTAGATACCCCTTAGCAAGTCAAGGAATATTATTTGGGGGTCCAGCCATGGAGAAGAGTTTAGACACTAGGAGAAGATAAGGAACACACCCATTATCAAGAAATCACATTAGGATTCTCTTTTTAACCTGTTCCTTAAAACACTAGTGCTTAGGAAATCTATTGGAGGCAGAAGCAGTCAAGGGTAGCTTAGGGTTAGGGTTAGGGTTAGGGTTAGGGTACGGCTTAGGGTACGGGTTCGGGTACGGGTTCGGGTACGGCATAGGGTATGGGTTAGGGTTAGGGTTAGGGTTAGTTTGTGGGTTAGGGCTCGGTTTAGGGTACGGGTTAGGATTAGGGTACGTGTTAGGGTTAGGGTAGGGGTTAGGGTTAGGGCACGCGTTAGGGATAGGGTAGTTATTAAACCTATCCCACTCTCTAGATACCCCTTAGCACGTCAAGGAATATTATTTTGGGGTCCAGCCATGGAGAAGAGTTTAGACACTAGGATAAGATAAGGAACACACCCATTATCAAGAAATCACATTAGGATTCTCTTTTTAACCTGTTCCTTAAAACACTAGTGCTTAGGAAAACTATTGGAGGCAGAAGCAGTCAAGGGTAGCTTAGGGTTAGGGTTAGGGTTAGGGTTAGGGTTAGTGTTAGGGTACGGGTTCGGGTACGGGTTCGGGTACGGCGTAGGGTATGGGTTAGGGTTAGGGTTAGTTTGAGGGTTAGGGCTCGGTTTAGGGTACGGGTTAGGATTAGGGTACGTGTTAGGGTTAGGGTAGGGGTTAGGGTTAGGGTACGCGTTAGGGTTAGGGTAGTTATTAAACCTATCCCACTCTCTAGATACCCCGTAGCAAGTCAAGAAATATTATTTGGGGGTCCAGCCATGGAGAAGAGTTTAGACACTAGGAGAAGGTAAGGAACACACCCATTATCAAGAAATCACATTAGGATTCTCTTTTTAACCTGTTCCTTAAAACACTAGTGCTTAGGAAATCTATTGGAAACAGAAGCAGTCAAGGGTAGCTTAGGGTTAGGGTTAGGGTTAGTGTTATGATACGGCTTAGGGTACGGGTTCGGGTACGGGTTCGGGTACGGCGTAGGGTATGGGTTAGGGTTAGGGTTAGGGTTAGTTTGAGGGTTAGGGCTCGGTTTAGGGTACGGGTTAGGATTAGGGTACGTGTTAGGGTTAGGGTAGGGGTTAGGGTTAGGGTACGCGTTAGGGTTAGGGTAGTTATTAAACCTATCCCACTCTCTAGATACCCCTTAGCACGTCAAGGAATATTATTTGGGGGTCCAGCCATGGAGAAGAGTTTAGACACTAGGAGAAGATAAGGAACACACCCATTATCAAGAAATCACATTAGGATTCTCTTTTTAACCTGTTCCTTTAAACACTAGTGCTTAGGAAATCTATTGGAGGCAGAAGCAGTCAAGGGTAGCTTAGGGTTAGGGTTAGGGTTAGGGTTAGGGTACGGCTTAGGTTACGGGTTCGGGTACGGGTTCGGGTACGGGTTCGGGTACGGCGTAGGGTATGGGTTAGGGTTAGGGTTAGGGTTAGTTTGAGGGTTAGGGCTCGGTTTAGGGAACGTGTTAGGGTTAGAGTAGGGGTTAGGGTTAGGGTACGCATTAGGGTTAGGGTAGTTGTTAAACCTATCCCACTCTCTAGATACCCCTTAGCAAGTCAAGGAATATTATTTGGGGGTCCAGCCATGGAGAAGAGTTTAGACACTAGGAGAAGATAAGGAACACACCCATTATCAAGAAATCACATTAGGATTCTCTTTTTAACCTGTTCCTTAAAACACTAGTGCTTAGGAAATCTATTGGAGGCAGAAGCAGTCAAGGGTAGCTTAGGGTTAGGGTTAGGGTTAGGGTTAGGGTTAGGGTACGGCTTAGGGTACGGGTTCGGGTACGGGTTCGGGTACGGCATAGGGTATGGGTTAGGGTTAGGGTTAGGGTTAGTTTGAGGGTTAGGGCTCGGTTTAGGGTACGGGTTAGGATTAGGGTACGTGTTAGGGTTAGGGTAGGGGTTAGGGTTAGGGCACGCGTTAGGGATAGGGTAGTTATTAAACCTATCCCACTCTCTAGATACCCCTTAGCACGTCAAGGAATATTATTTTGGGGTCCAGCCATGGAGAAGAGTTTAGACACTAGGATAAGATAAGGAACACACCCATTATCAAGAAATCACATTAGGATTCTCTTTTTAACCTGTTCCTTAAAACACTAGTGCTTAGGAAAACTATTGGAGGCAGAAGCAGTCAAGGGTAGCTTAGGGTTAGGGTTAGGGTTAGGGTTAGTGTTAGCGTACGGGTTCGGGTACGGGTTCGGGTACGGCGTAGGGTATGGGTTAGGGTTAGGGTTAGGGTTAGTTTGAGGGTTAGGGCTCGGTTTAGGGTACGGGTTAGGATTAGGGTACGTGTTAGTGTTACGGTAGGGGTTAGGGTTAGGGTACGCGTTAGGGTTAGGGTAGTTATTAAACCTATCCCACTCTCTAGATACCCCTTAGCAAGTCAAGAAATATTATTTGGGGTTCCAGCCATTGAGAAGAGTTTAGACACTAGGAGAAGGTAAGGAACACACCCATTATCAAGAAATCACATTAGGATTCTCTTTTTAACCTGTTCCTTAAAACACTAGTGCTTAGGAAATCTATTGGAAACAGAAGCAGTCAAGGGTAGCTTAGGGTTAGGGTTAGGGTTAGTGTTAGGATACGGCTTAGGGTACGGGTTCGGGTACGGGTTCGGGTACGGCGTAGGGTATGGGTTAGGGTTAGGGTTAGGGTTAGTTTGAGGGTTAGGGCTCGGTTTAGGGTACGGGTTAGGATTAGGGTACGTGTTAGGGTTAGGGTAGGGGTTAGGGTTAGGGTACGCGTTAGGGTTAGGGTAGTTATTAAACCCATCCCACTCTCTAGATACCCCTTAGCACGTCAAGGAATATTATTTGGGGGTCCAGCCATGGAGAAGAGTTTAGACACTAGGAGAAGATAAGGAACACACCCATTATCCTGAAATCACATTAGGATTCTCTTTTCAACCTGTTCCTTAAAACACTAGTGCTTAGGAAATCTATTGGAGGCAAAAGGAGTCAAGGGTAGCTTAGGGTTAGGGTTAGGGATAGTGTTAGGGTACGGCTTAGGGTACGGGTTCGGTTACGGGTTCGGGTACGGCGTAGGGTATGGGTTAGGGTTAGGGTTAGGGTTAGTTTGAGGGTTATTGCTCGGTTTAGGGTACGGGTTAGGATTAGGGTACGTGTTAGTGTTAGGGTAGGGGTTAGGGTTAGGGTACGCGTTAGGGTTAGGGTAATTATTAAACCCATCCCACTCTCTAGATACCCCTTAGCACGTCAAGGAATATTATTTGGGGGTCCAGCCATGGAGAAGAGTTTAGATACTAGGAGAAGATAAGGAACACACCCATTATCCTGAAATCACATTAGGATTCTCTTTTTAACCTGTTCCTTAAAACACTAGTGCTTAGGAAATCTATTGGAGGCGGAAGCAGTCAAGGGTAGCTTACGGTTAGGGTTAGGGTTAGGGTTAGGGTTAGGGTACGGCTTAGGGTATGGCGTAGGGTATGGGTTAGGGTTAGGGTAAGGGTTAGTTTTAGGGTTAGGGCTAGGGTCAGGGTTAGGGTTAGGGTTAGGGTACGCCTTAGGGTACGGGTTTGGGTACGGGTTCGGGTACAACGTACGGTATGGGTTAGTGTTAGGGTTAGGGTTAGTTTTAGGGTTAGGGCTCGGTTTAGGGTACGGTTTAGGATTAGGGTACGTGTTAGGGTTAGGGTACGCGTTAGGGTTAGGGTAGTTATTAAACCTATTCCACTCTCTAGATACCCCTTAGCACGTCCAGGAATATTATTTGGGGGTCCAGCCATGGAGAAGAGTTTAGACACTAGGAGAAGATAAGGAACACACCCATTATCAAGAAGTCACATTAGGATTCTCTTTTTAACCTGTTCCTTAAAACACTAGTGCTTAGGAAATCTATTGGAGGCAGAAGCAGTCAAGGGTAGCTTAGGGTTAGGGTTAGGGATAGTGTTAGGGTACGGCTTAGGGTACGGGTTCGGTTACGGGTTCGGGTACGGCGTAGGGTATGGGTTAGGATTAAGGTTAGGGTTAGTTTGAGGGTTAGGGCTCAGTTTAGGGTACGGGTTAGGATTAGGGTACGTGTTAGGGTTAGGGTAGGGTTTAGGGTTAGGGTACGCGTTAGGGTTAGGGTAGTTATTAAACCTATCCCACTATCTAGATACCCCTTAGCACGTCAAGGAATATTATTTGGGTGTCCAGCCATGGAGAAGAGTTTAGACACTAGGAGAAGATAAGGAACACACCCATTATCAAGAAATCACATTAGGATTCTCTTTTTAACCTGTTCCTTAAAACACTAGTGCTTAGGAAATCTATTGGAGGCAGAAGCAGTCAAGGGTAGCTTAGGGTTAGGGTTAGGGTTAGGGTTAGGGTTAGGGTACGGCTTAGGGTACGGGTTCGGGTACGGGTTCATGTACGGCATAGGGTATGGGTTAGGGTTAGGGTTAGGGTTAGTTTGAAGGTTAGGGCTCGGTTTAGGGTACGGGTTAGGATTAGGGTTCGTGTTAGGGTTAGGGTAGGGGTTAGGGTTAGGGTACGCGTTAGGGTTAGGGTAGTTATTAAACCTATCCCACTCTCTAGATACCCCTTAGCACGTCAAGGAATATTATTTGGGGGTCCAGCCATGGAGAAGAGTTTAGACACTAGGAGAAGATAAGGAACACACCCATTATCAAGAAATCACATTAGGATTCTCTTTTTAACCTGTTCCTTTAAACACTAGTGCTTAGGAAATCTATTGGAGGCAGAAGCAGTCAAGGGTAGCTTAGGGTTAGTGTTAGGGTTAGGGTTAGGGTACGGCTTAGGGTACGGGTTCGGGTACGGGTTCGGGTACGGCGTAGGGTATGGGTTAGGGTTAGGGTTAGTTTGACGGTTAGGGCTCGGTTTAGGGTACGGGTTAGGATTAGGGTACGTGTTAGGGTTAGTGTAGGGGTTAGGGTTAGGGTACGCGTTAGGGTTAGGGTAGTTATTAAACCTATCCCACTCTCTAGATACCCCTTAGCAAGTCAAGAAATATTATTTGGGGTTCCAGCCATTGAGAAGAGTTTAGACACAAGGAGAAGGTAAGGAACACACCCATTATCAAGAAATCACATTAGGATTCTCTTTTTAACCTGTTCCTTAAAACACTAGTGCTTAGGAAATCTATTGGAAACAGAAGCAGTCAAGGGTAGCTTAGGGTTAGGGTTAGGGTTAGTGTTAGGATACGGCTTAGGGTACGGGTTCGGGTACGGGTTCGGGTACGGCGTAGGGTATGGGTTAGGGTTAGGGTTAGGGTTAGTTTGAGGGTTAGGGCTCGGTTTAGGGTACGGGTTAGGATTAGGGTACGTGTTAGGGTTAGGGTAGGGGTTAGGGTTAGGGTACGCGTTAGGGTTAGGGTAGTTATTAAACCCATCCCACTCTCTAGATACCCCTTAGCACGTCAAGGAATATTATTTGGGGGTCCAGCCATGGAGAAGAGTTTAGACACTAGGAGAAGATAAGGAACACACCCATTATCCTGAAATCACATTAGGATTCTCTTTTCAACCTGTTCCTTAAAACACTAGTGCTTAGGAAATCTATTGGAGGCAAAAGGAGTCAAGGGTAGCTTAGGGTTAGGGTTAGGGATAGTGTTAGGGTACGGCTTAGGGTACGGGTTCGGTTACGGGTTCGGGTACGGCGTAGGGTATGGGTTAGGGTTAGGGTTAGGGTTAGTTTGAGGGTTATTGCTCGGTTTAGGGTACGGGTTAGGATTAGGGTACGTGTTAGTGTTAGGGTAGGGGTTAGGGTTAGGGTACGCGTTAGGGTTAGGGTAATTATTAAACCCATCCCACTCTCTAGATACCCCTTAGCACGTCAAGGAATATTATTTGGGGGTCCAGCCATGGAGAAGAGTTTAGATACTAGGAGAAGATAAGGAACACACCCATTATCCTGAAATCACATTAGGATTCTCTTTTTAACCTGTTCCTTAAAACACTAGTGCTTAGGAAATCTATTGGAGGCGGAAGCAGTCAAGGGTAGCTTACGGTTAGGGTTAGGGTTAGGGTTAGGGTTAGGGTACGGCTTAGGGTATGGCGTAGGGTATGGGTTAGGGTTAGGGTAAGGGTTAGTTTTAGGGTTAGGGCTAGGGTCAGGGTTAGGGTTAGGGTTAGGGTACGCCTTAGGGTACGGGTTTGGGTACGGGTTCGGGTACAACGTACGGTATGGGTTAGTGTTAGGGTTAGGGTTAGTTTTAGGGTTAGGGCTCGGTTTAGGGTACGGTTTAGGATTAGGGTACGTGTTAGGGTTAGGGTACGCGTTAGGGTTAGGGTAGTTATTAAACCTATTCCACTCTCTAGATACCCCTTAGCACGTCCAGGAATATTATTTGGGGGTCCAGCCATGGAGAAGAGTTTAGACACTAGGAGAAGATAAGGAACACACCCATTATCAAGAAGTCACATTAGGATTCTCTTTTTAACCTGTTCCTTAAAACACTAGTGCTTAGGAAATCTATTGGAGGCAGAAGCAGTCAAGGGTAGCTTAGGGTTAGGGTTAGGGATAGTGTTAGGGTACGGCTTAGGGTACGGGTTCGGTTACGGGTTCGGGTACGGCGTAGGGTATGGGTTAGGATTAAGGTTAGGGTTAGTTTGAGGGTTAGGGCTCAGTTTAGGGTACGGGTTAGGATTAGGGTACGTGTTAGGGTTAGGGTAGGGTTTAGGGTTAGGGTACGCGTTAGGGTTAGGGTAGTTATTAAACCTATCCCACTATCTAGATACCCCTTAGCACGTCAAGGAATATTATTTGGGTGTCCAGCCATGGAGAAGAGTTTAGACACTAGGAGAAGATAAGGAACACACCCATTATCAAGAAATCACATTAGGATTCTCTTTTTAACCTGTTCCTTAAAACACTAGTGCTTAGGAAATCTATTGGAGGCAGAAGCAGTCAAGGGTAGCTTAGGGTTAGGGTTAGGGTTAGGGTTAGGGTTAGGGTACGGCTTAGGGTACGGGTTCGGGTACGGGTTCATGTACGGCATAGGGTATGGGTTAGGGTTAGGGTTAGGGTTAGTTTGAAGGTTAGGGCTCGGTTTAGGGTACGGGTTAGGATTAGGGTTCGTGTTAGGGTTAGGGTAGGGGTTAGGGTTAGGGTACGCGTTAGGGTTAGGGTAGTTATTAAACCTATCCCACTCTCTAGATACCCCTTAGCACGTCAAGGAATATTATTTGGGGGTCCAGCCATGGAGAAGAGTTTAGACACTAGGAGAAGATAAGGAACACACCCATTATCAAGAAATCACATTAGGATTCTCTTTTTAACCTGTTCCTTTAAACACTAGTGCTTAGGAAATCTATTGGAGGCAGAAGCAGTCAAGGGTAGCTTAGGGTTAGTGTTAGGGTTAGGGTTAGGGTACGGCTTAGGGTACGGGTTCGGGTACGGGTTCGGGTACGGCGTAGGGTATGGGTTAGGGTTAGGGTTAGTTTGACGGTTAGGGCTCGGTTTAGGGTACGGGTTAGGATTAGGGTACGTGTTAGGGTTAGTGTAGGGGTTAGGGTTAGGGTACGCGTTAGGGTTAGGGTAGTTATTAAACCTATCCCACTCTCTAGATACCCCTTAGCAAGTCAAGAAATATTATTTGGGGTTCCAGCCATTGAGAAGAGTTTAGACACAAGGAGAAGGTAAGGAACACACCCATTATCAAGAAATCACATTAGGATTCTCTTTTTAACCTGTTCCTTAAAACACTAGTGCTTAGGAAATCTATTGGAAACAGAAGCAGTCAAGGGTAGCTTAGGGTTAGGGTTAGGGTTAGTGTTAGGATACGGCTTAGGGTACGGGTTCGGGTACGGTTTCGGGTACGGCGTAGGGTATGGGTTAGGGTTAGGGTTAGGGTTAGTTTGAGGGTTAGGGCTCGGTTTAGGGTACGGGTTAGGATTAGGGTACGTGTTAGGGTTAGGTTAGGGGTTAGGGTTAGGGTACGCGTTAGGGTTAGGGTAGTTATTAAACCCATCCCACTCTCTAGATACCCCTTAGCACGTCAAGGAATATTATTTGGGGGTCCAGCCATGGAGAAGAGTTTAGACACTAGGAGAAGATAAGGAACACACCCATTATCCTGAAATCACATTAGGATTCTCTTTTCAACCTGTTCCTTAAAACACTAGTGCTTAGGAAATCTATTGGAGGCAGAAGGAGTCAAGGGTAGCTTAGGGTTAGGGTTAGGGATAGTGTTAGGGTACGGCTTAGGGTACGGGTTCGGTTACGGGTTCGGGTACGGCGTAGGGTATGGGTTAGGGTTAGGGTTAGGGTTAGTTTGAGGGTTAGGGCTCGGTTTAGGGTACGGGTTAGGATTAGGGTACGTGTTAGTGTTAGGGTAGGGGTTAGGGTTAGGGTACGCGTTAGGGTTAGGGTAATTATTAAACCCATCCCACTCTCTAGATACCCCTTAGCACGTCAAGGAATATTATTTGGGGGTCCAGCCATGGAGAAGAGTTTAGATACTAGGAGAAGATAAGGAACACACCCATTATCCTGAAATCACATTAGGATTCTCTTTTTAACCTGTTCCTTAAAACACTAGTGCTTAGGAAATCTATTGGAGGCGGAAGCAGTCAAGGGTAGCTTACGGTTAGGGTTAGGGTTAGGGTTAGGGTTAGGGTACGGCTTAGGGTATGGCGTAGGGTATGGGTTAGGGTTAGGGTAAGGGTTAGTTTTAGGGTTAGGGCTAGGGTCAGGGTTAGGGTTAGGGTTAGGGTACGCCTTAGGGTACGTGTTTGGGTACGGGTTCGGGTACAACGTACGGTATGGGTTAGTGTTAGGGTTAGGGTTAGTTTTAGGGTTAGGGCTCGGTTTAGGGTACGGTTTAGGATTAGGGTACGTGTTAGGGTTAGGGTACGCGTTAGGGTTAGGGTAGTTATTAAACCTATTCCACTCTCTAGATACCCCTTAGCACGTCCAGGAATATTATTTGGGGGTCCAGCCATGGAGAAGAGTTTAGACACTAGGAGAAGATAAGGAACACACCCATTATCAAGAAGTCACATTAGGATTCTCTTTTTAACCTGTTCCTTAAAACACTAGTGCTTAGGAAATCTATTGGAGGCAGAAGCAGTCAAGGGTAGCTTAGGGTTAGGGTTAGGGTTAGGGTTAGGGTTAGGGTACGGCTTAGGGTACGGGTTCGGATACGGGTTCATGTACGGCATAGGGTATGGGTTAGGGTTAGGGTTAGGGTTAGTTTGAAGGTTAGGGCTCGGTTTAGGGTACGGGTTAGGATTAGGGTTCGTGTTAGGGTTAGGGTAGGGGTTAGGGTTAGGGTACGCGTTAGGGTTAGGGTAGTTATTAAACCTATCCCACTCTCTAGATACCCCTTAGCACGTCAAGGAATATTATTTGGGGGTCCAGCCATGGAGAAGAGTTTAGACACTAGGAGAAGATAAGGAACACACCCATTATCAAGAAATCACATTAGGATTCTCTTTTTAACCTGTTCCTTTAAACACTAGTGCTTAGGAAATCTATTGGAGGCAGAAGCAGTCAAGGGTAGCTTAGGGTTAGGGTTAGGGTTAGGGTTAGGGTACGGCTTAGGGTACGGGTTCGGGTACGGGTTCGGGTACGGCGTAGGGTATGGGTTAGGGTTAGGGTTAGTTTGACGGTTAGGGCTCGGTTTAGGGTACGGGTTAGGATTAGGGTACGTGTTAGGGTTAGTGTAGGGGTTAGGGTTAGGGTACGCGTTAGGGTTAGGGTAGTTATTATACCTATCCCACTCTCTAGATACCCCTTAGCAAGTCAAGAAATATTATTTGGGGTTCCAGCCATGGAGAAGAGTTTAGACACTAGGAGAAGGTAAGGAACACACCCATTATCAAGAAATCACATTAGGATTCTCTTTTTAACCTGTTCCTTAAAACACTAGTGCTTAGGAAATCTATTGGAAACAGAAGCAGTCAAGGGTAGCTTAGGGTTAGGGTTAGGGTTAGTGTTAGGATACGGCTTAGGGTACGGGTTCGGGTACGGGTTCGGGTACGGCGTAGGGTATGGGTTAGGGTTAGGGTTAGGGTTAGTTTGAGGGTTAGGGCTCGGTTTAGGGTACGGGTTAGGATTAGGGTACGTGTTAGGGTTAGGGTAGGGGGTAGGGTTAGGGTACGCGTTAGGGTTAGGGTAGTTATTAAACCTATCCCACTCTCTAGATACCCCTTAGCACGTCAAGGAATATTATTTGGGGGTCCAGCCATGGAGAAGAGTTTAGACACTAGGAGAAGATAAGGAACACACCCATTATCAAGAAATCACATTAGGATTCTCTTTTTAACCTGTTCCTTTAAACACTAGTGCTTAGGAAATCTATTGGAGGCAGAAGCAGTCAAGGGTAGCTTAGGGTTAGGGTTAGGGTTAGGGTTAGGGTACGGCTTAGGTTACGGGTTCGGGTACGGGTTCGGGTACGGGTTCGGGTACGGCGTAGGGTATGGGTTAGGGTTAGGGTTAGGGTTAGTTTGAGGGTTAGGGCTCGGTTTAGGGAACGTGTTAGGGTTAGAGTAGGGGTTAGGGTTAGGGTACGCATTAGGGTTAGGGTAGTTGTTAAACCTATCCCACTCTCTAGATACCCCTTAGCAAGTCAAGGAATATTATTTGGGGGTCCAGCCATGGAGAAGAGTTTAGACACTAGGAGAAGATAAGGAACACACCCATTATCAAGAAATCACATTAGGATTCTCTTTTTAACCTGTTCCTTAAAACACTAGTGCTTAGGAAATCTATTGGAGGCAGAAGCAGTCAAGGGTAGCTTAGGGTTAGGGTTAGGGTTAGGGTTAGGGTTAGGGTACGGCTTAGGGTACGGGTTCGGGTACGGGTTCGGGTACGGCATAGGGTATGGGTTAGGGTTAGGGTTAGGGTTAGTTTGAGGGTTAGGGCTCGGTTTAGGGTACGGGTTAGGATTAGGGTACGTGTTAGGGTTAGGGTAGGGGTTAGGGTTAGGGCACGCGTTAGGGATAGGGTAGTTATTAAACCTATCCCACTCTCTAGATACCCCTTAGCACGTCAAGGAATATTATTTTGGGGTCCAGCCATGGAGAAGAGTTTAGACACTAGGATAAGATAAGGAACACACCCATTATCAAGAAATCACATTAGGATTCTCTTTTTAACCTGTTCCTTAAAACACTAGTGCTTAGGAAAACTATTGGAGGCAGAAGCAGTCAAGGGTAGCTTAGGGTTAGGGTTAGGGTTAGGGTTAGGGTTAGTGTTAGGGTACGGGTTCGGGTACGGGTTCGGGTACGGCGTAGGGTATGGGTTAGGGTTAGGTTTAGGGTTAGTTTGAGGGTTAGGGCTCGGTTTAGGGTACGGGTTAGGATTAGGGTACGTGTTAGTGTTACGGTAGGGGTTAGGGTTAGGGTACGCGTTAGGGTTAGGGTAGTTATTAAACCCAACCCACTCTCTAGATACCCCTTAGCAAGTCAAGGAATATTATTTGGGGGTCCAGCCATGGAGAAGAGTTTAGACACTAGGAGAAGATAAGGAACACACCCATTATCCTGAAACACATTAGGATTCTCTTTTTAACCTGTTCCTTAAAACACTAGTGCTTAGGAAATCTATTGGAGGCAGAAGCATTCAAGGGTAGCTTAGTGTTAGTGTTAGGGTTAGTGTTAGGATACGGCTTAGGGTACGGGTTCGGGTACGGCGTAGGGTATGGGTTAGAGTTAGGGTTAGGGTTAGGGTTAGTTTGAGGGTTAGGGCTCGGTTGAGGGTACGGGTTAGGATTAGGGTACGTGTTAGGGTTAGGGTAGGGTTTAGGGTTAGGGTACGCGTTAGGGTTAGGGTAGTTATTAAACCCATCCCACTCTCTAGATACCCCTTAGCACGTCAAGGAATATTATTTGGGGGTCCAGCCATGGAGAAGAGTTTAGACACTAGGAGAAGATAAGGAACACACCCATTATCAAGAAGTCACATTAGGATTCTCTTTTTAACCTGTTCCTTAAAACACTAGTGCTTAGGAAATCTATTGGAGGCAGAAGGAGTCAAGGGTAGCTTAGGGTTAGGGTTAGGGATAGTGTTAGGGTACGGCTTAGGGTACGGGTTCGGTTACGGGTTCGGGTATGGCGTAGGGTATGGGTTAGGGTTAGGGTTAGGGTTAGTTTGAGGGTTAGGGCTCGGTTTAGGGTACGGGTTAGGATTAGGGTACGTGTTAGTGTTAGGGTAGGGGTTAGGGTTAGGGTACGCGTTAGGGTTAGGGTAATTATTAAACCCATCCCACTCTCTAGATACCCCTTAGCACGTCAAGGAATATTATTTGGGGGTCCAGCCATGGAGAAGAGTTTAGATACTAGGAGAAGATAAGGAACACACCCATTATCCTGAAATCACATTAGGATTCTCTTTTTAACCTGTTCCTTAAAACACTAGTGCTTAGGAAATCTATTGGAGGCGGAAGCAGTCAAGGGTAGCTTACGGTTAGGGTTAGGGTTAGGGTTAGGGTTAGGGTACGGCTTAGGGTATGGCATAGGGTATGGGTTAGGGTTAGGGTAAGGGTTAGTTTTAGGGTTAGGGCTAGGGTCAGGGTTAGGGTTAGGGTTAGGGTACGCCTTAGGGTACGGGTTTGGGTACGGGTTCGGGTACAACGTACGGTATGGGTTAGTGTTAGGGTTAGGGTTAGTTTTAGGGTTAGGGCTCGGTTTAGGGTACGGTTTAGGATTAGGGTACGTGTTAGGGTTAGGGTACGCGTTAGGGTTAGGGTAGTTATTAAACCTATTCCACTCTCTAGATACCCCTTAGCACGTCCAGGAATATTATTTGGGGGTCCAGCCATGGAGAAGAGTTTAGACACTAGGAGAAGATAAGGAACACACCCATTATCAAGAAGTCACATTAGGATTCTCTTTTTAACCTGTTCCTTAAAACACTAGTGCTTAGGAAATCTATTGGAGGCAGAAGCAGTCAAGGGTAGCTTAGGGTTAGGGTTAGGGATAGTGTTAGGGTACGGCTTAGGGTACGGGTTCGGGTACGGGTTCGGGTACGGCGTAGGGTATGGGTTAGGGTTAGGGTTAGTTTGACGGTTAGGGCTCGGTTTAGGGTACGGGTTAGGATTAGGGTACGTGTTAGGGTTAGTGTAGGGGTTAGGGTTAGGGTACGCATTAGGGTTAGGGTAGTTATTAAACCTATCCCACTCTCTAGATACCCCTTAGCAAGTCAAGAAATATTATTTGGGGTTCCAGCCATTGAGAAGAGTTTAGACACTAGGAGAAGGTAAGGAACACACCCATTATCAAGAAATCACATTAGGATTCTCTTTTTAACCTGTTCCTTAAAACACTAGTGCTTAGGAAATCTATTGGAAACAGAAGCAGTCAAGGGTAGCTTAGGGTTAGGGTTAGGGTTAGTGTTAGGATACGGCTTAGGGTACGGGTTCGGGTACGGGTTCGGGTACGGCGTAGTGTATGGGTTAGGGTTAGGGTTAGGGTTAGTTTGAGGGTTAGGGCTCGGTTTAGGGTACGGGTTAGGATTAGGGTACGTGTTAGGGTTAGGGTAGGGGTTAGGGTTAGGGTACGCGTTAGGGTTAGGGTAGTTATTAAACCCATCCCACTCTCTAGATACCCCTTAGCACGTCAAGGAATATTATTTGGGGGTCCAGCCATGGAGAAGAGTTTAGACACTAGGAGAAGATAAGGAACACACCCATTATCAAGAAATCACATTAGGATTCTCTTTTTAACCTGTTCCTTTAAACACTAGTGCTTAGGAAATCTATTGGAGGCAGAAGCAGTCAAGGGTAGCTTAGGGTTAGGGTTAGGGTTAGGGTTAGGGTACGGCTTAGGGTACGGGTTCGGGTACGGGTTCGGGTACGGCGTAGGGTATGGGTTAGGGTTAGGGTTAGTTTGACGGTTAGGGCTCGGTTTAGGGTACGGGTTAGGATTAGGGTACGTGTTAGGGTTAGTGTAGGGGTTAGGGTTAGGGTACGCATTAGGGTTAGGGTAGTTATTAAACCTATCCCACTCTCTAGATACCCCTTAGCAAGTCAAGAAATATTATTTGGGGTTCCAGCCATTGAGAAGAGTTTAGACACTAGGAGAAGGTAAGGAACACACCCATTATCAAGAAATCACATTAGGATTCTCTTTTTAACCTGTTCCTTAAAACACTAGTGCTTAGGAAATCTATTGGAAACAGAAGCAGTCAAGGGTAGCTTAGGGTTAGGGTTAGGGTTAGTGTTAGGATACGGCTTAGGGTACGGTTTCGGGTACGGGTTCGGGTACGGCGTAGGGTATGGGTTAGGGTTAGGGTTAGGGTTAGTTTGAGGGTTAGGGCTCGGTTTAGGGTACGGGTTAGGATTAGGGTACGTGTTAGGGTTAGGGTAGGGGTTAGGGTTAGGGTACGCGTTAGGGTTAGGGTAGTTATTAAACCCATCCCACTCTCTAGATACCCCTTAGCACGTCAAGGAATATTATTTGGGGGTCCAGCCATGGAGAAGAGTTTAGACACTAGGAGAAGATAAGGAACACACCCATTATCCTGAAATCACATTAGGATTCTCTTTTCAACCTGTTCCTTAAAACACTAGTGCTTAGGAAATCTATTGGAGGCAGAAGGAGTCAAGGGTAGCTTAGGGTTAGGGTTAGGGATAGTGTTAGGGTACGGGTTAGGGTACGGGTTCGGTTACGGGTTCGGGTACGGCGTAGGGTATGGGTTAGGGTTAGGGTTAGGGTTAGTTTGAGGGTTAGGGCTCGGTTTAGGGTACGGGTTAGGATTAGGGTACGTGTTAGTGTTAGGGTAGGGGTTAGGGTTAGGGTACGCGTTAGGGTTAGGGTAATTATTAAACCCATCCCACTCTCTAGATACCCCTTAGCACGTCAAGGAATATTATTTGGGGGTCCAGCCATGGAGAAGAGTTTAGATACTAGGAGAAGATAAGGAACACACCCATTATCCTGAAATCACATTAGGATTCTCTTTTTAACCTGTTCCTTAAAACACTAGTGCTTAGGAAATCTATTGGAGGCGGAAGCAGTCAAGGGTAGCTTACGGTTAGGGTTAGGGTTAGGGTTAGGGTTAGGGTACGGCTTAGTGTATGGCGTAGGGTATGGGTTAGGGTTAGGGTAAGGGTTAGTTTTAGGGTTAGGGCTAGGGTCAGGGTTAGGGTTAGGGTTAGGGTACGCCTTAGGGTACGGGTTTGGGTACGGGTTCGGGTACAACGTACGGTATGGGTTAGTGTTAGGGTTAGGGTTAGTTTTAGGGTTAGGGCTCGGTTTAGGGTACGGTTTAGGATTAGGCTACGTGTTAGGGTTAGGGTACGCGTTAGGGTTAGGGTAGTTATTAAACCTATTCCACTCTCTAGATACCCCTTAGCACGTCCAGGAATATTATTTGGGGGTCCAGCCATGGAGAAGAGTTTAGACACTAGGAGAAGATAAGGAACACACCCATTATCAAGAAGTCACATTAGGATTCTCTTTTTAACCTGTTCCTTAAAACACTAGTGCTTAGGAAATCTATTGGAGGCAGAAGCAGTCAAGGGTAGCTTAGGGTTAGGGTTAGGGATAGTGTTAGGGTACGGCTTAGGGTACGGGTTCGGTTACGGGTTCGGGTACGGCGTAGGGTATGGGTTAGGATTAAGGTTAGGGTTAGTTTGAGGGTTAGGGCTCAGTTTAGGGTACGGGTTAGGATTAGGGTACGTGTTAGGGTTAGGGTAGGGTTTAGGGTTAGGGTACGCGTTAGGGTTAGGGTAGTTATTAAACCTATCCCACTATCTAGATACCCCTTAGCACGTCAAGGAATATTATTTGGGTGTCCAACCATGGAGAAGAGTTTAGACACTAGGAGAAGATAAGGAACACACCCATTATCAAGAAATCACATTAGGATTCTCTTTTTAACCTGTTCCTTAAAACACTAGTGCTTAGGAAATCTATTGGAGGCAGAAGCAGTCAAGGGTAGCTTAGGGTTAGGGTTAGGGTTAGGGTTAGGGTTAGGGTACGGCTTAGGGTACGGGTTCGGGTACGGGTTCATGTACGGCATAGGGTATGGGTTAGGGTTAGGGTTAGGGTTAGTTTGAAGGTTAGGGCTCGGTTTAGGGTACGGGTTAGGATTAGGGTTCGTGTTAGGGTTAGGGTAGGGGTTAGGGTTAGGGTACGCGTTAGGGTTAGGGTAGTTATTAAACCTATCCCACTCTCTAGATACCCCTTAGCACGTCAAGGAATATTATTTGGGGGTCCAGCCATGGAGAAGAGTTTAGACACTAGGAGAAGATAAGGAACACACCCATTATCAAGAAATCACATTAGGATTCTCTTTTTAACCTGTTCCTTTAAACACTAGTGCTTAGGAAATCTATTGGAGGCAGAAGCAGTCAAGGGTAGCTTAGTGTTAGGGTTAGGGTTAGGGTTAGGGTACGGCTTAGGGTACGGGTTCGGGTACGGGTTCGGGTACGGCGTAGGGTATGGGTTAGGGTTAGGGTTAGTTTGACGGTTAGGGCTCGGTTTAGGGTACGGGTTAGGATTAGGGTACGTGTTAGGGTTAGTGTAGGGGTTAGGGTTAGGGTACGCGTTAGGGTTAGGGTAGTTATTAAACCTATCCCACTCTCTAGATACCCCTTAGCAAGTCAAGAAATATTATTTGGGGTTCCAGCCATGGAGAAGAGTTTAGACACTAGGAGAAGGTAAGGAACACACCCATTATCAAGAAATCACATTAGGATTCTCTTTTTAACCTGTTCCTTAAAACACTAGTGCTTAGGAAATCTATTGGAAACAGAAGCAGTCAAGGGTAGCTTAGGGTTAGGGTTAGGGTTAGTGTTAGGATACGGCTTAGGGTACGGGTTCGGGTACGGGTTCGGGTACGGCGTAGGGTATGGGTTAGGGTTAGGGTTAGGGTTAGTTTGAGGGTTAGGGCTCGGTTTAGGGTACGGGTTAGGATTAGGGTACGTGTTAGGGTTAGGGTAGGGGTTAGGGTTAGGGTACGCGTTAGGGTTAGGGTAGTTATTAAACCCATCCCACTCTCTAGATACCCCTTAGCACGTCAAGGAATATTATTTGGGGGTCCAGCCATGGAGAAGAGTTTAGACACTAGGAGAAGATAAGGAACACACCCATTATCAAGAAATCACATTAGGATTCTCTTTTTAACCTGTTCCTTAAAACACTAGTGCTTACGAAATCTATTGGAGGCAGAAGCAGTCAAGGGTAGCTTAGGGTTAGGGTTAGGGTTAGGGTTAGGGTTAGGGTACGGCTTAGGCTACGGGTTCGGGTACGGGTTCATGTACGGCATAGGGTATGGGTTAGGGTTAGGGTTAGGGTTAGTTTGAAGGTTAGGGCTCGGTTTAGGGTACGGGTTAGGATTAGGGTACGTGTTAGTGTTTGGGTAGGGGTTAGGGTTAGGGTACGCGTTAGGGTTAGGGTCATTATTAAACCCATCCCAGTCTCTAGATACCCCTTAGCACGTCAAGGAATATTATTTGGGGGTCCAGCCATGGAGAAGAGTTTAGACACTAGGAGAAGATAAGGAACACACCCATTATCAAAAAATCACATTAGGATTCTCTTTTTAACCTGTTCCTTAAAACACTAGTGCTTAGGAAATCTATTTGAGGCAGAAGCAGTCAAGGGTAGCTTAGGGTTAGGGTTAGGGTTAGTGTTAGGGTTAGGGTTATTGTTAGGGTAAGGCTTAGGGTACGGGTTCGGGTACGGGTTCGGGTACGGCATAGGGTATGGGTTAGGGTTAGGGTTAGGGTTAGTTTGAGGGTTAGGGCTCGGTTTAGGGTACGGGTTAGGATTAGGGTACGTGTTAGGGTTAGGGTAGGGGTTAGGGTTAGGGTACGCGTTAGGGTTAGGGTAGTTATTAAACCTATCCCACTCTCTAGATACCCCTTAGCACGTCAAGGAATATTATTTGGGGGTCCAGCCATGGAGAAGAGTTTAGACACTAGGAGAAGATAAGGAACACACCCTTTATCAAGAAATCACATTAGGATTCTCTTTTTAACCTGTTCCTTAAAACACTAGTGCTTAGGAAATCTATTGGAGGCAGAAGCAGTCAAGGGTAGCTTACGGTTAGGGTTAGGGTTAGGGTTAGGGTCAGGGTACGGCTTAGGGTATGGCGTAGGGTATGGTTTAGGTTTAGGGTAAGGGTTAGTTTTAGAGTTAGGGCTAGGGTCTGGGTTAGGGTTAGGGTTAGGGTACGCCTTAGGGTACGGGTTCGGGTACGGGTTCGGGTACAACATAAGGTATGGGTTAGTGTTAGGGTTAGGGTTAGTTTTAGGGTTAGGGCTCGGTTTAGGGTACGGTTTAGGATTAGGGTACGTGTTAGGGTTAGGGTACGCGTTAGGGTTAGGGTAGTTATTAAACGTATTCCACTCTCTAGATACCCCTTAGCACGTCCAGGAATATTATTTGGGGGTCCAGACATGGAGAAGAGTTTAGACACTAGGAGAAGATAAGGAACACACCCATTATCAAGGAGTCACATTAGGATTCTCTTTTTAACCTGTTCCTTAAAACACTAGTGCTTAGGAAATCTATTGGAGGCAGAAGCAGTCAAGGGTAGCTTAGGGTTAGGGTTAGGGATAGTGTTAGGGTACGGCTTAGGGTACGGGTTCGGTTACGGGTTCGGGTACGGCGTAGGGTATGGGTTAGGGTTAGGGTTAGGGTTAGTTTGAGGGTTAGGGCTCAGTTTAGGGTACGGGTTAGGATTAGGGTACGTGTTAGGGTTAGGGTAGGGGTTAGGATTAGGGTACGCGTTAGGGTTAGTGTAGTTATTAAACCCATCCCACTCTCTAGATACCCCTTAGCACGTCAAGGAATATTATTTGGGGGTCCAGCCATGGAGAAGAGTTTAGACACTAGGAGAAGATAAGGAACACACCCATTATCAAGAAATCACATTAGGATTCTCTTTTTAACCTGTTCCTTAAAACACTAGTGCTTAGGAAATCTATTGGAGGCAAAAGCAGTCAAGGGTAGCTTAGGTTTAGGGTCAGGGTTAGGGTTAGGGTTATTGTTATGGTAAGGTTTAGGGTACGGGTTCGGGTACGGGTTCGGGTACGACATAGGGTATGGGTTAGGGTTAGGGTTAGGGTTAGTTTGAGGGTTAGGGATCGGTTTAGGGTACGGGTTAGGATTAGGGTACGTGTTAGGGTTAGGGTAGGGTTTAGGGTTAGGGTACGCGTTAGGGTTAGGGTAGTTATTAAACCTATCCCACTATCTAGATACCCCTTAGCACGTCAAGGAATATTATTTGGGTGTCCAGCCATGGAGAAGAGTTTAGACACTAGGAGAAGATAAGGAACACACCCATTATCAAGAAATCACATTAGGATTCTCTTTTTAACCTGTTCCTTAAAACACTAGTGCTTAGGAAATCTATTGGAGGCAGAAGCAGTCAAGGGTAGCTTAGGGTTAGGGTTAGGGTTAGGGTTAGGGTTAGGGTACGGCTTAGGGTACGGGTTCGGGTACGGGTTCATGTACGGCATAGGGTATGGGTTAGGGTTAGGGTTAGGGTTAGTTTGAAGGTTAGGGCTCGGTTTAGGGTACGGGTTAGGATTAGGGTTCGTGTTAGGGTTAGGGTAGGGGTTAGGGTTAGGGTACGCGTTAGGGTTAGGGTAGTTATTAAACCTATCCCACTCTCTAGATACCCCTTAGCACGTCAAGGAATATTATTTGGGGGTCCAGCCATGGAGAAGAGTTTAGACACTAGGAGAAGATAAGGAACACACCCATTATCAAGAAATCACATTAGGATTCTCTTTTTAACCTGTTCCTTTAAACACTAGTGCTTAGGAAATCTATTGGAGGCAGAAGCAGTCAAGGGTAGCTTAGGGTTAGGGTTAGGGTTAGGGTTAGGGTTAGGGTACGGCTTAGGGTACGGGTTCGGGTACGGGTTCGGGTACGGCGTAGGGTATGGGTTAGGGTTAGGGTTAGTTTGACGGTTAGGGCTCGGTTTAGGGTACGGGTTAGGATTAGGGTACGTGTTAGGGTTAGTGTAGGGGTTAGGGTTAGGGTACGCGTTAGGGTTAGGGTAGTTATTAAACCTATCCCACTCTCTAGATACCCCTTAGCAAGTCAAGAAATATTATTTGGGGTTCCAGCCATGGAGAAGAGTTTAGACACTAGGAGAAGGTAAGGAACACACCCATTATCAAGAAATCACATTAGGATTCTCTTTTTAACCTGTTCCTTAAAACACTAGTGCTTAGGAAATCTATTGGAAACAGAAGCAGTCAAGGGTAGCTTAGGGTTAGGGTTAGGGTTAGTGTTAGGATACGGCTTAGGGTACGGGTTCGGGTACGGGTTCGGGTACGGCGTAGGGTATGGGTTAGGGTTAGGGTTAGGGTTAGTTTGAGGGTTAGGGCTCGGTTTAGGGTACGGGTTAGGATTAGGGTACGTGTTAGGGTTAGGGTAGGGGTTAGGGTTAGGGTACGCGTTAGGGTTAGGGTAGTTATTAAACCCATCCCACTCTCTAGATACCCCTTAGCACGTCAAGGAATATTATTTGGGGGTCCAGCCATGGAGAAGAGTTTAGACACTAGGAGAAGATAAGGAACACACCCATTATCAAGAAATCACATTAGGATTCTCTTTTTAACCTGTTCCTTAAAACACTAGTGCTTAGGAAATCTATTGGAGGCAGAAGCAGTCAAGGGTAGCTTAGGGTTAGGGTTAGGGTTAGGGTTAGGGTTAGGGTACGGCTTAGGGTACGGGTTAGGGTACGGGTTCATGTACGGCATAGGGTATGGGTTAGGGTTAGGGTTAGGGTTAGTTTGAAGGTTAGGGCTCGGTTTAGGGTACGGGTTAGGATTAGGGTACGTGTTAGTGTTAGGGTAGGGGTTAGGGTTAGGGTACGCGTTAGGGTTAGGGTAATTATTAAACCCATCCCAGTCTCTAGATACCCCTTAGCACGTCAAGGAATATTATTTGGGGGTCCAGCCATGGAGAAGAGTTTAGACACTAGGAGAAGATAAGGAACACACCCATTATCAAAAAATCACATTAGGATTCTCTTTTTAACCTGTTCCTTAAAACACTAGTGCTTAGGAAATCTATTTGAGGCAGAAGCAGTCAAGGGTAGCTTAGGGTTAGGGTTAGGGTCAGGGTTAGGGTTAGGGTTATTGTTATGGTAAGGTTTAGGGTACGGGTTCGGGTACGGGTTCGGGTACGACATAGGGTATGGGTTAGGGTTAGGGTTAGGGTTAGTTTGAGGGTTAGGGCTCGGTTTAGGGTACGGGTTAGGATTAGGGTACGTGTTAGGGTTAGGGTAGGGTTTAGGCTTAGGGTACGCGTTAGGGTTAGGGTAGTTATTAAACCTATCCCACTATCTAGATACCCCTTAGCACGTCAAGGAATATTATTTGGGTGTCCAGCCATGGAGAAGAGTTTAGACACTAGGAGAAGATAAGGAACACACCCATTATCAAGAAATCACATTAGGATTCTCTTTTTAACCTGTTCCTTAAAACACTAGTGCTTAGGAAATCTATTGGAGGCAGAAGCAGTCAAGGGTAGCTTAGGGTTAGTGTTAGGGTTAGGGTTAGGGTTAGGGTACGGCTTAGGGTACGGGTTCGGGTACGGTTTCATGTACGGCATAGGGTATGGGTTAGGGTTAGGGTTAGGGTTAGTTTGAAGGTTAGGGCTCGGTTTAGGGTACGGGTTAGGATTAGGGTTCGTGTTAGGGTTAGGGTAGGGGTTAGGGTTAGGGTACGCGTTAGGGTTAGGGTAGTTATTAAACCTATCCCACTCTCTAGATACCCCTTAGCACGTCAAGGAATATTATTTGGGGGTCCAGCCATGGAGAAGAGTTTAGACACTAGGAGAAGATAAGGAACACACCCATTATCAAGAAATCACATTAGGATTCTCTTTTTAACCTGTTCCTTTAAACACTAGTGCTTAGGAAATCTATTGGAGGCAGA
Source organism: Eschrichtius robustus (assembly GCF_028021215.1). Taxonomy (NCBI): domain Eukaryota; kingdom Metazoa; phylum Chordata; class Mammalia; order Artiodactyla; family Eschrichtiidae; genus Eschrichtius; species Eschrichtius robustus. The sequence continues at coordinate 310,515 of NW_027175300.1, read as the reverse complement.
AGCAGTGAAGGGTAGCTTAGGGTTAGGGTTAGGGTTAGGGTTAGGGTTAGGGTACGGCTTAGGGTACGGGTTCGGGTACGGGTTCGTGTACGGCGTAGGGTATGGGTTAGGGTTAGGGTTAGTTTGAGGGTTAGGGCTCGGTTTAGGGTACGGGTTAGGATTAGGGTACGTGTTAGGGTTAGGGTAGGGGTTAGGGTTAGGATACGCGTTAGGGTTAGGGTAGTTATTAAACCTATCCCACTCTCTAGATACCCCTTAGCAAGTCAAGAAATATTATTTGGGTTCCAGCCATGGAGAAGAGTTTAGACACTAGGAGAAGGTAAGGAACACACCCATTATCAAGAAATCACATTAGGATTCTCTTTTTAACCTGTTCCTTAAAACACTAGTGCTTAGGAAATCTATTGGAAACAGAAGCAGTCAAGGGTAGCTTAGGGTTAGGGTTAGGGTTAGTGTTAGGATACGGCTTAGGGTACGGGTTCGGGTACGGGTTCGGGTACGGCGTAGGGTATGGGTTAGGGTTAGGGTTAGGGTTAGTTTGAGGGTTAGGGCTCGGTTTAGGGTACGGGTTAGGATTAGGGTACGTGTTAGGGTTAGGGTAGGTGTTAGGGTTAGGGTACGCGTTAGGGTTAGGGTAGTTATTAAACCCATCCCACTCTCTAGATACCCCTTAGCACGTCAAGGAATATTATTTGGGGGTCCAGCCATGGAGAAGAGTTTAGACACTAGGAGAAGATAAGGAACACACCCATTATCAAGAAATCACATTAGTATTCTCTTTTTAACCTGTTCCTTAAAACACTAGCGCTTAGGAAATCTATTGGAGGCAGAAGCAGTCAAGGGTAGCTTAGGGTTAGGGTTAGGGTTAGGGTTAGGGTACGGCTTAGGGTACGGGTTCGGGTACGGGTTCTTGTACGGCATAGGGTATGGGTTAGGGTTAGGGTTAGGGTTAGTTTGAAGGTTAGGGCTCGGTTTAGGGTACGGGTTATGATTAGGGTTCGTGTTAGGGTTAGGTTAGGGGTTAGGGTTAGGGTACGCGTTAGGGTTAGGGTAGTTATTAAACCTATCCCACTCTCTAGATACCCCTTAGCACGTCAAGGAATATTATTTGTGGGTCCAGCCATGGAGAAGAGTTTAGACACTAGGAGAAGATAAGGAACACACCCATTATCAAGAAATCACATTAGGATTCTCTTTTTAACCTGTTCCTTAAAACACTAGTGCTTAGGAAATCTATTGGAGGCAGAAGCAGTCAAGGGTAGCTTAGGGTTAGGGTTAGGGTTAGGGTTAGGGTTAGGGTACGGCTTAGGTTACGGGTTAGGGTACGGGTTCGGGTACGGGTTTGGGTACGGCGTAGGGTATGGGTTAGGGTTAGGGTTAGGGTTAGTTTGAGGGTTAGGGCTCGGTTTAGGGAACGTGTTAGGGTTAGAGTAGGGGTTAGGGTTAGGGTACGCATTAGGGTTAGGGTAGTTGTTAAACCTATCCCACTCTCTAGATACCCCTTAGCAAGTCAAGGAATATTATTTGGGGGTCCAGCCATGGAGAAGAGTTTAGACACTAGGAGAAGATAAGGAACACACCCATTATCAAGAAATCACATTAGGATTCTCTTTTTAACCTGTTCCTTAAAACACTAGTGCTTAGGAAATCTATTGGAGGCAGAAGCAGTCAAGGGTAGCTTAGGGTTAGGGTTAGGGTTAGGGTTAGGGTTAGGGTACGGCTTAGGGTACGGGTTCGGGTACGGGTTCGGGTACGGCATAGGGTATGGGTTAGGGTTAGGGTTAGGGTTAGTTTGTGGGTTAGGGCTCGGTTTAGGGTACGGGTTAGGATTAGGGTACGTGTTAGGGTTAGGGTAGGGGTTAGGGTTAGGGCACGCGTTAGGGATAGGGTAGTTATTAAACCTATCCCACTCTCTAGATACCCCTTAGCAAGTCAAGAAATATTATTTGGGTTCCAGCCATGGAGAAGAGTTTAGACACTAGGAGAAGGTAAGGAACACACCCATTATCAAGAAATCACATTAGGATTCTCTTTTTAACCTGTTCCTTAAAACACTAGTGCTTAGGAAATCTATTGGAAACAGAAGCAGTCAAGGGTAGCTTAGGGTTAGGGTTAGGGTTAGTGTTAGGATACGGCTTAGGGTACGGGTTCGGGTACGGGTTCGGGTACGGCGTAGGGTATGGGTTAGGGTTAGGGTTAGGGTTAGTTTGAGGGTTAGGGCTCGGTTTAGGGTACGGGTTAGGATTAGGGTACGTGTTAGGGTTAGGGTAGGTGTTAGGGTTAGGGTACGCGTTAGGGTTAGGGTAGTTATTAAACCCATCCCACTCTCTAGATACCCCTTAGCACGTCAAGGAATATTATTTGGGGGTCCAGCCATGGAGAAGAGTTTAGACACTAGGAGAAGATAAGGAACACACCCATTATCAAGAAATCACATTAGTATTCTCTTTTTAACCTGTTCCTTAAAACACTAGCGCTTAGGAAATCTATTGGAGGCAGAAGCAGTCAAGGGTAGCTTAGGGTTAGGGTTAGGGTTAGGGTTAGGGTACGGCTTAGGGTACGGGTTCGGGTACGGGTTCTTGTACGGCATAGGGTATGGGTTAGGGTTAGGGTTAGGGTTAGTTTGAAGGTTAGGGCTCGGTTTAGGGTACGGGTTATGATTAGGGTTCGTGTTAGGGTTAGGTTAGGGGTTAGGGTTAGGGTACGCGTTAGGGTTAGGGTAGTTATTAAACCTATCCCACTCTCTAGATACCCCTTAGCACGTCAAGGAATATTATTTGTGGGTCCAGCCATGGAGAAGAGTTTAGACACTAGGAGAAGATAAGGAACACACCCATTATCAAGAAATCACATTAGGATTCTCTTTTTAACCTGTTCCTTAAAACACTAGTGCTTAGGAAATCTATTGGAGGCAGAAGCAGTCAAGGGTAGCTTAGGGTTAGGGTTAGGGTTAGGGTTAGGGTTAGGGTACGGCTTAGGTTACGGGTTAGGGTACGGGTTCGGGTACGGGTTTGGGTACGGCGTAGGGTATGGGTTAGGGTTAGGGTTAGGGTTAGTTTGAGGGTTAGGGCTCGGTTTAGGGAACGTGTTAGGGTTAGAGTAGGGGTTAGGGTTAGGGTACGCATTAGGGTTAGGGTAGTTGTTAAACCTATCCCACTCTCTAGATACCCCTTAGCAAGTCAAGGAATATTATTTGGGGGTCCAGCCATGGAGAAGAGTTTAGACACTAGGAGAAGATAAGGAACACACCCATTATCAAGAAATCACATTAGGATTCTCTTTTTAACCTGTTCCTTAAAACACTAGTGCTTAGGAAATCTATTGGAGGCAGAAGCAGTCAAGGGTAGCTTAGGGTTAGGGTTAGGGTTAGGGTTAGGGTTAGGGTACGGCTTAGGGTACGGGTTCGGGTACGGGTTCGGGTACGGCATAGGGTATGGGTTAGGGTTAGGGTTAGGGTTAGTTTGTGGGTTAGGGCTCGGTTTAGGGTACGGGTTAGGATTAGGGTACGTGTTAGGGTTAGGGTAGGGGTTAGGGTTAGGGCACGCGTTAGGGATAGGGTAGTTATTAAACCTATCCCACTCTCTAGATACCCCTTAGCACGTCAAGGAATATTATTTTGGGGTCCAGCCATGGAGAAGAGTTTAGACACTAGGATAAGATAAGGAACACACCCATTATCAAGAAATCACATTAGGATTCTCTTTTTAACCTGTTCCTTAAAACACTAGTGCTTAGGAAAACTATTGGAGGCAGAAGCAGTCAAGGGTAGCTTAGGGTTAGGGTTAGGGTTAGGGTTAGGGTTAGTGTTAGGGTACGGGTTCGGGTACGGGTTCGGGTACGGCGTAGGGTATGGGTTAGGGTTAGGGTTAGTTTGAGGGTTAGGGCTCGGTTTAGGGTACGGGTTAGGATTAGGGTACGTGTTAGGGTTAGGGTAGGGGTTAGGGTTAGGGTACGCGTTAGGGTTAGGGTAGTTATTAAACCTATCCCACTCTGTAGATACCCCGTAGCAAGTCAAGAAATATTATTTGGGGGTCCAGCCATGGAGAAGAGTTTAGACACTAGGAGAAGGTAAGGAACACACCCATTATCAAGAAATCACATTAGGATTCTCTTTTTAACCTGTTCCTTAAAACACTAGTGCTTAGGATATCTATTGGAGGCAGAAGCAGTCAAGGATAGCTTACGGTTAGGGTTAGGGTTAGGGTTAGGGTTAGGGTACGGCTTAGGTTATGGCGTAGGGTATGGGTTAGGGTTAGGGTAAGGGTTAGTTTTAGAGTTAGGGCTAGGGTCTGGGTTAGGGTTAGGGTTAGGGTACGCCTTAGGGTACGGGTTCGGGTAGGGGTTCAGGTACGGCGTAGGGTATGGGTTAGGGTTAGGGTTAGTTTGAGGGTTAGGGCTCGGTTTAGGGTACGTGTTAGGGTTAGAGTAGGGGTTAGGGTTAGGGTACGCATTAGGGTTAGGGTAGTTATTAAACCTATCCCACTCTCTAGATACCCCTTAGCACGTCAAGGAATATTATTTTGGGGTCCAGCCATGGAGAAGAGTTTAGACACTAGGATAAGATAAGGAACACACCCATTATCAAGAAATCACATTAGGATTCTCTTTTTAACTTGTTCCTTAAAACACTCGTGCTTAGGAAAACTATTGGAGGCAGAAGCAGTCAAGGGTAGCTTAGGGTTAGGGTTAGGGTTAGTGTTATGATACGGCTTAGGGTACGGGTTCGGGTACGGGTTCGGGTACGGCGTAGGGTATGGGTTAGGGTTAGGGTTAGGGTTAGTTTGAGGGTTAGGGCTCGGTTTAGGGTACGGGTTAGGATTAGGGTACGTGTTAGGGTTAGGGTAGGGGTTAGGGTTAGGGTACGCGTTAGGTTTAGGGTAGTTATTAAACCTATCCCACTCTCTAGATACCCCTTAGCACGTCAAGGAATATTATTTGGGGGTCCAGCCATGGAGAAGAGTTTAGACACTAGGAGAAGATAAGGAACACACCCTTTATCAAGAAATCACATTAGGATTCTCTTTTTAACCTGTTCCTTAAAACACTAGTGCTTAGGAAATCTATTGGAGGCAGAAGCAGTCAAGGGTAGCTTACGGTTAGGGTTAGGGTTAGGGTTAGGGTCAGGGTACGGCTTAGGGTATGGCGTAGGGTATGGTTTAGGGTTAGGGTAAGGGTTAGTTTTAGAGTTAGGGCTAGGGTCTGGGTTAGGGTTAGGGTTAGGGTACGCCTTAGGGTACGGGTTCGGGTACGGGTTCGGGTACAACATAAGGTATGGGTTAGTGTTAGGGTTAGGGTTAGTTTTAGGGTTAGGGCTCGGTTTAGGGTACGGTTTAGGATTAGGGTACGTGTTAGGGTTAGGGTACGCGTTAGGGTTAGGGTAGTTATTAAACGTATTCCACTCTCTAGATACCCCTTAGCACGTCCAGGAATATTATTTGGGGGTCCAGACATGGAGAAGAGTTTAGACACTAGGAGAAGATAAGGAACACACCCATTATCAAGAAGTCACATTAGGATTCTCTTTTTAACCTGTTCCTTAAAACACTAGTGTTTAGGAAATCTATTGGAGGCAGAAGCAGTCAAGGGTAGCTTAGGGTTAGGGTTAGGGATAGTGTTAGGGTACGGCTTAGGGTACGGGTTCGGTTACGGGTTCGGGTACGGCGTAGGGTATGGGTTAGGGTTAGGGTTAGGGTTAGTTTGAGGGTTAGGGCTCAGTTTAGGGTACGGGTTAGGATTAGGGTACGTGTTAGGGTTAGGGTAGGGGTTAGGATTAGGGTACGCGTTAGGGTTAGGGTAGTTATTAAACCCATCCCACTCTCTAGATACCCCTTAGCACGTCAAGGAATATTATTTGGGGGTCCAGCCATGGAGAAGAGTTTAGACACTAGGAGAAGATAAGGAACACACCCATTATCAAGAAATCACATTAGGATTCTCTTTTTAACCTGTTCCTTAAAACACTAGTGCTTAGGAAATCTATTGGAGGCAAAAGCAGTCAAGGGTAGCTTAGGTTTAGGGTCAGGGTTAGGGTTAGGGTTATTGTTATGGTAAGGTTTAGGGTACGGGTTCGGGTACGGGTTCGGGTACGACATAGGGTATGGGTTAGGGTTAGGGTTAGGGTTAGTTTGAGGGTTAGGGATCGGTTTAGGGTACGGGTTAGGATTAGGGTACGTGTTAGGGTTAGGGTAGGGTTTAGGGTTAGGGTACGCGTTAGGGTTAGGGTAGTTATTAAACCTATCCCACTATCTAGATACCCCTTAGCACGTCAAGGAATATTATTTGGGTGTCCAGCCATGGAGAAGAGTTTAGACACTAGGAGAAGATAAGGAACACACCCATTATCAAGAAATCACATTAGGATTCTCTTTTTAACCTGTTCCTTAAAACACTAGTGCTTAGGAAATCTATTGGAGGCAGAAGCAGTCAAGGGTAGCTTAGGGTTAGGGTTAGGGTTAGGGTTAGGGTTAGGGTACGGCTTAGGGTACGGGTTCGGGTACGGGTTCATGTACGGCATAGGGTATGGGTTAGGGTTAGGGTTAGGGTTAGTTTGAAGGTTAGGGCTCGGTTTAGGGTACGGGTTAGGATTAGGGTTCGTGTTAGGGTTAGGGTAGGGGTTAGGGTTAGGGTACGCGTTAGGGTTAGGGTAGTTATTAAACCTATCCCACTCTCTAGATACCCCTTAGCACGTCAAGGAATATTATTTGGGGGTCCAGCCATGGAGAAGAGTTTAGACACTAGGAGAAGATAAGGAACACACCCATTATCAAGAAATCACATTAGGATTCTCTTTTTAACCTGTTCCTTTAAACACTAGTGGTTAGGAAATCTATTGGAGGCAGAAGCAGTCAAGGGTAGCTTAGGGTTAGGGTTAGGGTTAGGGTTAGGGTTAGGGTACGGCTTAGGGTACGGGTTCGGGTACGGGTTCGGGTACGGCGTAGGGTATGGGTTAGGGTTAGGGTTAGTTTGACGGTTAGGGCTCGGTTTAGGGTACGGGTTAGGATTAGGGTACGTGTTAGCGTTAGTGTAGGGGTTAGGGTTAGGGTACGCGTTAGGGTTAGGGTAGTTATTAAACCTATCCCACTCTCTAGATACCCCTTAGCAAGTCAAGAAATATTATTTGGGGTTCCAGCCATGGAGAAGAGTTTAGACACTAGGAGAAGGTAAGGAACACACCCATTATCAAGAAATCACATTAGGATTCTCTTTTTAACCTGTTCCTTAAAACACTAGTGCTTAGGAAATCTATTGGAAACAGAAGCAGTCAAGGGTAGCTTAGGGTTAGGGTTAGGGTTAGTGTTAGGATACGGCTTAGGGTACGGGTTCGGGTACGGGTTCGGGTACGGCGTAGGGTATGGGTTAGGGTTAGGGTTAGGGTTAGTTTGAGGGTTAGGGCTCGGTTTAGGGTACGGGTTAGGATTAGGGTACGTGTTAGGGTTAGGGTAGCGGTTAGGGTTAGGGTACGCGTTAGGGTTAGGGTAGTTATTAAACCCATCCCACTCTCTAGATACCCCTTAGCACGTCAAGGAATATTATTTGGGGGTCCAGCCATGGAGAAGAGTTTAGACACTAGGAGAAGATAAGGAACACACCCATTATCAAGAAATCACATTAGGATTCTCTTTTTAACCTGTTCCTTAAAACACTAGTGCTTAGGAAATCTATTGGAGGCAGAAGCAGTCAAGGGTAGCTTAGGGTTAGGGTTAGGGTTAGGGTTAGGGTTAGGGTACGGCTTAGGGTACGGGTTCGGGTACGGGTTCATGTACGGCATAGGGTATGGGTTAGGGTTAGGGTTAGGGTTAGTTTGAAGGTTAGGGCTCGGTTTAGGGTACGGGTTAGGATTAGGGTACGTGTTAGTGTTAGGGTAGGGGTTAGGGTTAGGGTACGCGTTAGGGTTAGGGTAATTATTAAACCCATCCCAGTCTCTAGATACCCCTTAGCACGTCAAGGAATATTATTTGGGGGTCCAGCCATGGAGAAGAGTTTAGACACTAGGAGAAGATAAGGAACACACCCATTATCAAAAAATCACATTAGGATTCTCTTTTTAACCTGTTCCTTAAAACACTAGTGCTTAGGAAATCTATTTGAGGCAGAAGCAGTCAAGGGTAGCTTAGGGTTAGGGTTAGGGTCAGGGTTAGGGTTAGGGTTATTGTTATGGTAAGGTTTAGGGTACGGGTTCGGGTACGGGTTCGGGTACGACATAGGGTATGGGTTAGGGTTAGGGTTAGGGTTAGTTTGAGGGTTAGGGCTCGGTTTAGGGTACGGGTTAGGATTAGGGTACGTGTTAGGGTTAGGGTAGGGTTTAGGCTTAGGGTACGCGTTAGGGTTAGGGTAGTTATTAAACCTATCCCACTCTCTAGATACCCCTTAGCACGTCAAGGAATATTATTTGTGGGTCCAGCCATGGAGAAGAGTTTAGACACTAGGAGAAGATAAGGAACACACCCATTATCAAGAAATCACATTAGGATTCTCTTTTTAACCTGTTCCTTAAAACACTAGTGCTTAGGAAATCTATTGGAGGCAGAAGCAGTCAAGGGTAGCTAAGGGTTAGGGTTAGGGTTAGGGTTAGGGTTAGGGTACGGCTTAGGTTACGGGTTCGGGTACGGGTTCGGGTACGGGTTCGGGTACGGCGTAGGGTATGGGTTAGGGTTAGGGTTAGGGTTAGTTTGAGGGTTAGGGCTCGGTTTAGGGAACGTGTGAGGGTTAGAGTAGGGGTTAGGGTTAGGGTACGCATTAGGGTTAGGGTAGTTGTTAAACCTATCCCACTCTCTAGATACCCCTTAGCAAGTCAAGGAATATTATTTGGGGGTCCAGCCATGGAGAAGAGTTTAGACACTAGGAGAAGATAAGGAACACACCCATTATCAAGAAATCACATTAGGATTCTCTTTTTAACCTGTTCCTTAAAACACTAGTGCTTAGGAAATCTATTGGAGGCAGAAGCAGTCAAGGGTAGCTTAGGGTTAGGGTTAGGGTTAGGGTTAGGGTTAGGGTACGGCTTAGGGTACGGGTTCGGGTACGGGTTCGGGTACGGCATAGGGTATGGGTTAGGGTTAGGGTTAGGGTTAGTTTGAGGGTTAGGGCTCGGTTTAGGGTACGGGTTAGGATTAGGGTACGTGTTAGGGTTAGGGTAGGGGTTAGGGTTAGGGCACGCGTTAGGGATAGGGTAGTTATTAAACCTATCCCACTCTCTAGATACCCCTTAGCACGTCAAGGAATATTATTTTGGGGTCCAGCCATGGAGAAGAGTTTAGACACTAGGATAAGATAAGGAACACACCCATTATCAAGAAATCACATTAGGATTCTCTTTTTAACCTGTTCCTTAAAACACTAGTGCTTAGGAAAACTATTGGAGGCAGAAGCAGTCAAGGGTAGCTTAGGGTTAGGGTTAGGGTTAGGGTTAGGGTTAGTGTTAGGGTACGGGTTCGGGTACGGGTTCGGGTACGGCGTAGGGTATGGGTTAGGGTTAGGGTTAGTTTGAGGGTTAGGGCTCGGTTTAGGGTACGGGTTAGGATTAGGGTACGTGTTAGGGTTAGGGTAGGGGTTAGGGTAGGGTACGCGTTAGGGTTAGGATAGTTATTAAACCTATCCCACTCTCTAGATACCCCTTAGCAAGTCAAGAAATATTATTTGGGGGTCCAGCCATGGAGAAGAGTTTAGACACTAGGAGAAGGTAAGGAACACACCCATTATCAAGAAATCACATTAGGATTCTCTTTTTAACCTGTTCCTTAAAACACTAGTGCTTAGGAAATCTATTGGAAACAGAAGCAGTCAAGGGTAGCTTAGGGTTAGGGTTAGGGTTAGTGTTATGATACGGCTTAGGGTACGGGTTCGGGTACGGGATCGGGTACGGCGTAGGGTATGGGTTAGGGTTAGGGTTAGGGTTACTTTGAGGGTTAGGGCTCGGTTTAGGGTACGGGTTAGGATTAGGGTACGTGTTAGGGTTAGGGTAGGGGTTAGGGTTAGGGTACGCGTTAGGGTTAGGGTAGTTATTAAACCTATCCCACTCTCTAGATACCCCTTAGCACGTCAAGGAATATTATTTGGGGGTCCAGCCATGGAGAAGAGTTTAGACACTAGGAGAAGATAAGGAACACACCCTTTATCAAGAAATCACATTAGGATTCTCTTTTTAACCTGTTCCTTAAAACACTAGTGCTTAGGAAATCTATTGGAGGCAGAAGCAGTCAAGGATAGCTTACGGTTAGGGTTAGGGTTAGGGTTAGGGTTAGGGTACGGCTTAGGTTATGGCGTAGGGTATGGGTTAGGGTTAGGGTAAGGGTTAGTTTTAGAGTTAGGGCTAGGGTCTGGGTTAGGGTTAGGGTTAGGGTACGCCTTAGGGTACGGGTTCGGGTACGGGTTCGGGTACAACATAAGGTATGGGTTAGTGTTAGGGTTAGGGTTAGTTTTAGGCTTAGGGCTCGGTTTAGGGTACGGTTTAGGATTAGGATACGTGTTAGGGTTAGGGTACGCGTTAGGGTTAGGGTAGTTATTAAACCTATTCCA